>NW_023995807.1:55000-81797 GCF_015586225.1 Lucilia sericata
CTATAGACTAGACTATAGATTAGACTATAGACTAGACTATAGACTAGACTATAGGCTAGACTATAGACCAGACCATAGGCTAGACTATAGACTAGACTATAGACTATACTATAGACTAGACTATAGACTAGACTATAGACTAGACTATAGACTAGACTATAGACTAGACTATAGACTAGACTATAGACTAGGCCATAGGCTAGACTATAGACTAGACTAGACTAGACTAGACTAGACTATAGACTAGACTACTAGACTAGACTAATAGACTAGAGCTAGACTATAGACTAGACTATAGACTAGACTATAGACTAGACTATAGACTAGACTATAGACTAGACTAAGAGACTAGATCTATAGACTAGAACTATAGACGAGGACTATAGACTAGACTAATAGACTAGGACTATAGACTAGACTATAGACTAGACATAGACTAGACTATAGACTAGACTAGACTATAGACTAGACTATGACTAGACTATAGACTAGACTATAGACTAGACTATAGACTAGACTATAGACTAGACTATAGACTAGACTATAGACTAGACTATAGACTAGACTATAGACTAGACTATAGACTAGACTATAGACTAGACTATAGGACTAGACTATAGACTAGACTATAGACTAGACTATAGACTAGACTATAGACTAGACTATAGACTAGACTATAGACTAGACTATAGACTAGACTATAGACTAGACTATAGACTAGACTATAGACTAGACTATAGAACTATACTATAGACTAGACTATAGACTAGACTATAGACTAGACTATAGACTAGACTATAGACTAGACTATAGACTAGACTATAGACTGGACTATAGACTAGACTATAGACTAGACTATAGACTAGACTATAGAATAGACTATAGACTAGACTATAGACTAGACTATAGACTAGACTATAGACTAGACTATAGACTAGACTATAGAATAGACTATAGACTAGACTATAGACTAGACTATAGACTAGGCTATAGACTAGGCTATAGACTAGACTTTAGACTAGACTATAGACTAGACTATAGACTACACTATAGACTATACTATAGACTAGACTATAGACAAGAGTATAGACTAGACAATAGACTAGACTATTGACTAGACTATAGACTAGACTATTGACTAGACTATAGACTAGACAATAGACTAGACTATAGACTAGACTGTAGACTAGACTATAGACTAGACTGTAGACTAGACTATAGACTAGACTATAGACTAGACTATAGACTAGACTATAGACTAGACTATAGACTAGACTATAGACTAGACTATAGACTAGACTATAGACTAGACTATAGACTAGACTATAGACTAGACTATAGACTAGACTATAGACTAGACTATAGACTAGACTATAGACTAGACTATAGACTAGACTATAGACTAGACTATAGACTAGACTATAGACTAGACTATAGACTAGACTAGACTATAGACTAGACTATAGACTAGACTATAAACTAGACTATAGTCTAGACTATAAACTAGACTATACTAAAAACAAGACTGTAGACTTGACTGTAGATTACACTAGAGACTAGACTATTTATTGGAGACATGACTGTAAACTTGACTTTATAATATGCTATACAATAGGCTATAGACTTAACTTAAGCTAGATTATATACTTGGCTATAGACTAGATTTTAGACTAGGCTATAGTCTAGACTGGACTATACACATGACTACAGACTAGACAGACTACACTAGAGACTAGATAATAGACTAGACCTTAGACTAGAATATAGACAAGACTTTTTACTAGACTATTGGCTAGACTTTAGACTGGACTTGCAACGACACTACAGACTGTAGACTTATGTTTATGCTTATACTATGTTATAGACTAGACTATTGACCATAATATTGCCTATAGGCTATAAACTAGACTATATTCTATAGAGTAGGCTTTAGACTAGAAAATATACTAGGTAATGTACTAGACTAGAGGCTGGACTATAGGTACGACTATAGGTTCGACTATAGACTTAGCTATAAACAGAACTATCTCTAGAAACAAATATAGCTACATTCATATATACTGGCTATATCCTAGAATATTTACTAGACTGTAACCAGTCTTATACACTTCCGTTGATTCATTCGGCTTTGTTACCACGATAAGTCACCTTCTTACAAAACGATAGAACTAGTTACATAAACATCGGTTCACTTCCTATTCTCTTATTAAATGTACAGCATTCAATGTTAAACTTCCCCCAAGCTTTCAAAAACGGTGAAATTTTCTGTATAGGATTTTCATTTCCTTTGACAAAATAAAAAGTTTTACACAATTTTGTTGTTTTTTTTAGATTTTTTTATTATTTTTAAAATGTTTAAATTTTGAATTTAAGTAAATAATTATAAATAATAAAATTTACAAAATGAAAACTTATTACAATTAAACAGAAAAATAATAATAATTATAATTATTAAAATAAAAATTTAAAATTAACATTACTATAGACACTTTGAATGTATATTTTATTTAAATTTTTTTTATTTTTGTTAAATGTTAAAGTAATATTTTTTCGCAGTTTTATTTTTTTTTGTTTTCATAACCTAAACAAATAATTTGTTTATTTATTAAGACATTTTGTAATTAAAGTTTGTTTTTGTTTTTTTTTATTAATATTTATTTATACTGATGACAATTAAAATTAAAAACTTAATTATATAAAAAAAAAAATAAAAAATCAATATTAATTACTAAAAAAGTTAAAGAGCAAGTAAGGAGTTAAATGATAATAAGGGTGTAGTAGTGGAAAGAGTCAAAAGACAGGAAACGGAAATTTAGTAGAGTAAGAATAATTGTTATGTAGTAAAAAAAGAAATTTACATATCAACAGTAATACTTTTTTTTAATTATATTTATAATTATTATATAGTTTTTGTTGTTGTTGTTTTTGTGGGGCTGATAAAAGGTAGTATAAATAGATTTTTTTTTGATGTTTTTGTTTTTTCATGTTGTTAAAAAGTATTGGATATTTTTAATATTTAATACAGGCAAGAGTTTTAGCAGCTTTTTTTTTACTTCAACTTCTTTAGTTAACTTTAATAGTTTGGTGTCAAAAACTGGAGTTATGGGGATTTTTAAAGGATCGGCTTCAAGTTGCAATAGCGATGATGATGATTTTGTTGTCTAGTTGTTTGTTGTAACTTATGGATGTATGGTTCTGTAAACATATTATTTAAGTAAATTGGTTAATGCGCCTGCGCATTAGTTTTAAGTTTGTTTTAAGTCTTGCTTTAAGAATATTTGTGAAAAAAATATTCAAAGAAGATTTTAGACAGTTTTTTTGATATGTTTTTTAAAATGTATATGTAAGATATTGCTGTTAAGTTTTTTTTTCTTCTTCTTCTTCTTATATATTGATTTAGTATTCGCAGACAGTATATACATAGTGTTTAATGTTGTGGTTGTTGTGCTGTTGTGTTGTAACCAAATGTTTTCTAAGCCATAAAACATCCATAATAAACGCCCTCTTAAAGTCATCAATATCCCTTGAGAGAGTAATTTTGACTTTATGTCATCAGCCAAGTGTTGTCAAATGAAACCATCACCTTTTGACAGTTGTTACGACCAAAAAAAAAACCCAAAAAACAAACACCACACACACTTTCACCCAATGGTTTAGAATAACAACCACCCACCTTAAGCTCAGCTTATTTAGCATCATGATCACCGACATTATCATCATCATTATTATCATCAGTGTCACCATTAGCTTTTCTTTTTGCTGTGATCATTTCCATAATGTTTAAGCTTTAATTGGGATTTAGATAAATAGTTAAACCAGCCACCATAGCAGTTATTTTAAGAAACCATATGATCTTTTTTTATGATCTTTAGAAGGAATAAAATGTGAGTGTGTGTTTCAAATGGTTATTTTTTTACATATGAGTGATTGCTGTTGTTGTTGTTGAGTTGTATATCTTTGACCATACTTGGTGTTTTTTTACTTTTAATTATTTCTACACTATTTTATGTTGCATTTTTTATTCAAAATTTATCTTTTTTTTTTTTTGTAAAATACTTAAAGGTGTTTTATGATTATTGTTGTTTTTTGTTGTTGTTGCAGTTGCTGTGTTTTTTATGTATACATATATGTAAAGTGCGTGGTAAATAAGTGGTGACATTTATTTAAAAAAAAATGGTGCTTTACAACAAAATATAGTAGAATAGTAGAGTAATTTATCGCCAGACACACTGACTACATCTAGAAAAAAAAGGGAAAAAGGAAAAGAAAAATGTCAATTAATAAATAAGCATTTAACTAAAAGCCCCATTACTAACTACTGGTATATAGAAAAGTAAACAGTTAGCTTAACATATAATAAATTTTACAGTATTTTTCATAAAAAGTTAAGGTATATTTTTGAATATGTTAAAAATCTTTAAGTAAAAACAGTTAAAACTTTCAAATAAAAAAAGGTTTTGAAATTTTTCTTAAACCTTAACCTTACTTATCATCTACAGATCAGCTAAAGTGAAAATCTTATAAAAGTTATTGTATTTCTCAAATTTCCAAATTATAACACTTTTTACGCTGAATCATCATATTTTCAAAATTATTAAAAGGCGTTATTTTTGGAGTGTTATAAGATTCAAAACATTTAAAAGATTAAGTTTAATCATATACAGAAATAGACATGATTATATTAGCTTTCAGGTGACACCATATTATTAAAATCCAATGATGCAATCTAATGTTAAGAGAGATTTAAATAGACTTAATTTTTAATAACAGTTTCAAAATATTCAATTTTCAAAAACCTATAACTTAAAAACAAAGTAATTTATTTTGAACTGTAATAAAGCAACTGAAAGCTAATTATAACAATAGCATATCTAGTTAATTTTAGAAGAATCGGTAAAGGGGTTTCGAAATTATATACATTTGAATTTCATTCTAAAATGCTTGGTGTTAAAACCTTAATAAAGGCCGTCATTTTGGAGTGTTATAAGATTCGGACCATTTAAAAGATTAAGTTTAATTTTAAACAGAAATAGACATGATTGTATTAGCTTTCAGATAACACCATATTTATTAAAATCCGATGATGCCATCTAAAGTTATAAGAGACTTAAGTTGAGTTAATTTTTAACAAATGTTTCAAAATATTCAATTTTCAAAAGCCTATAACTTAAAAACTAAGTAATTTATTTTGAACAGTATTAAAGCAATTGAAAGCTCATTATAACAAGAATATATCTAGTTAATTTCATTAAAATCGGTAAAGGGGTTTTGAAATTATACAAATTTGAATTTCCTTCAAAATGTCAAGTTTTAAAACTTTAATAAACATATAACTATTAACATTTTGAAGAAAAATTATATGTTAACTGAAAGTTAATTAAATAAAGAACAGTTATAACAACTTTTATAGAAATCTATATAAGGGTTTTGATTTTATATTAACTGAAAGTTTTAAACATTGTCAGCCCTCTTTGGAAAGCCAAGTGAGAGATAATTGTTTTAAAAAATTTAATTTCTTTTTAAAATCTCTATTATTTTAGCAAGTTTGCTAATAGATTATAACAGAAAATTATATAATTTTCAATTTTGAAAGTTAAATATAGGAAAATTTTTAATTTTTTGGGTAGAAAAACTCATTTTTTAACAAATTTAACAGTTTTAAGTTACAAATTAGTTGAAAAACACGTGGTGAATAAAAAATTTAACACTTTTCTTTTGTTTAAACAAAAATCCTTACAAGGTTTTTAACAATATACAATATACACCATATTTTAACAAAATGAAATATCAAATAAATGACAAACTTACCTGTGTTGTCTGAGATTATCACGTTGTTTGAAATATTTGCCGCAGACCTCACAGGAATATGTGATTTCTGGTGATTTGTGGGTACGTTCGTGTATCATTAAATTGTATGGTTTGGTAAAACGCCGCTGGCAATACTTGCAAATGAACTCACACTTCGGACGCATCTTGCGACGAAAGTCCGACCGGCAGTCATCATTGTCGATTCTCATTACAGCGAACATGGTGCTTAGTAGTGCTTTTTTTTCTTCTTCTGCTGTTGTTGTTGTTGTTGTTTTTTTTTCTACTTTTTCACACTAATACACACACAAACAACAGATGTTAAAATACAAAAAAAAAAAAAAGATAGACAACGAGGACACACAAATGAAATAAACAAAGCAAACAAACAAACAGTTAAATCAAGCTCACTCACAATTGTCGTGTGTAAATCACACAGTTAAACCGTTATAAATTTACTCTACTCTATTTTTTTCTATTCTATTTCTAGAGTACTTGCGTATATGATTACGTTATGTATTACTCTCTAAAGTAGTTGATTATTATAATGGTATTAGTGTAATTGTTTGTTTTTATTGTTGTTGTTACTTTTAATACACTCTTTCTTTTATATCCACTAACACTGTGTGTTTTAATTGTTCTTTATTTATTTTGTTATTAGAATTTCTTGTTACTTTTTTAATCAAACTGATAAGAATGATTAATCTTGGGGGTTTTTTTATGGCGTCGGTATGTTTTTTTACTTATTTGTTGTTTTTATTTTCGTAATTTTTTTTATTCTGATTGGCTCGTTGTTGCGCGTTGTACACGGTTTGATGTTTGAAATGTTAGTGTTGAATTGTTTGTGGTTCTGGGTGATAACAACCGTTATGAAGAGAGTTGCTGACAGTGTGACGTGTTATTTCAAATGCTTGATTTAAACGCCTTTTTAGCACTTTTGTTATTGTTGTCGTTGTTTTTTTTAGATTTCAACTAGTATGGCGTTTGTAAAATTGTTTGTTGGTGGTAGTTTTTTTTTTCAAAATAATAATAATGGTGGGCGTTGTTATAGTTTTTGTTGTTTTTCAACTTGCCAGTCTGATTGGCTGCAAATGTCACAAAAAATAATCTGTAAAAATACAAAAGAAAACAATAAAAAATTAATAATGATTTAATCAAATTTATATGCGTAGGACTTTTTTATTTTTAACTAAATGTTTAACTTGTTGTACCATTTATACAAAAAGAAACATAATTTAAAACAAAAATACTTCAACAGAAAATTTTTTCAATACAAGGCAACTGTTTACTGCAAAGTGTTTAATTTAGCTATAGCAAGCAACTTTTGTAATTGTTGTAAATACAAAACTTTCTTCAAAAACAATGAATTTGTTTGCTTTAATATTATTTTGTTGCTGCAACTGAAAACATTTAGTTGTTGCCAAAGAATTATTCATTTGTAGCAACTAAAACTGGAAAAAAGATTGCAAAGTGAGTAATATAGCAAATAATTTGTTTGCATTAATAATATTTAATTGCTGCAATTGAAAACATTTAGTTGTTACCAAAGAATTATTAATTTGTGGCAACTAAAACTGAAGAAAGATTGCAAAGTGTGTAATATAGCAACTGCAACCAACTTTTGTAATTGTTCCAATAAAAATCTTGATTAAAAAACTTTAACTTTAATAGAATTTTGTTGCTGCAATTGAACAATTTAGTTTAAATCATTACAGCGATCAACTTTTGTAATTGTAACAATAATCTTTATTCAAAAACTTTATTTTAATAGTTTTTTGTTGCTGCAACTAAAAAATTTAGTTGTTAGCATAAAATCATTTGTTTGTTGCAACTAAAACTGCTGTTAAGTGCAAAAATTTATAAAGATTGTGAATTAAATTTGTTTAGGGAAAATTTTCCTCTCATTTTAAAAGCAATTATTTTATAATTTTTTAATAATTTTAATTTATTTGCAGCTTTAAGGTGTGGCCTTTATTTTGATTTTATTACCGTTTTTTATAGAAATTTTATGTTATTTTTTTTTTTTTTTTTTTTTTGTTAATTTTTATTGTCATTTATTTACACCAATTGTATGCTTAAGAATCATTGATCAACTGCTATAAACAACAGGTATCTAAAGAATATTACGTACTAAATAAAATTCGCCTCTAAAGTTACTATTTGATATTTTATTAAAACTTTGTCCAACTAAATGATTTTAAAATCTAAATTTATAAACATCTCTTAATGCCGTTCACTGCTTTAGACTGTAATAGAATTTAAGTAATTTTCAAAAACAAAAAATGCTTAAAGGCAACACACAAACTTGTTGGCCTCCATTTTTAACATTCCACAAAAGGTTCAAACTGAAAAATACCCAAATAAATTTTTACCAAAATGTCATTTTTTTATTAATTTAAGAACATTTTAAAAAAATTATTAATTTTTTTGAATTGACTAAAAACTTTTTAAAAATTTAAAGGGACCTCAAACTGAATTACTTTTTCGTAACACTTTGGGGGTAACCAGAGTATAGACTAGTCTATAATCTAGTCTATAGTGTAGTCTATAGTCTAGTTTACAGTCTAGTTTATAGTCTCGTTTATAGTCTAGTCTATAGTATAGTCTATAGTGTAGTCTATAGTCTAGTCTATAGTGTAGTCTATAGTGTAATCTATAGTGTAGTCTATAGTCTAGTCTATAGTCTAGTCTATAGTCTAGTCTATAGTCTAGTCTATAGTCTAGTCTATAGTCTAGTCTATAGTGTAGCCTATAGTCTAGTGTATAGTAGTCTATAGTCTAGTTTATAGTGTATAGTAGTCTATAGTCTAGTCTATAGTCTAGTCTATAGTCTAGTCTATTGTCTAGTCTATAGTCTAGTCTATAGTATAGTTTATAGTCTAGTCTACAGTCTTGTCTATAGTCGAGTCTATAGTCTAGTCTATAGTCTAGTCTATAGTCTAGTCTATAGTCTAATCTATAGTCTAATCAAAGGTTTAGTTTAAAATCTTGTCTTTAGTCTAGTCTATAGTCTAGTCTATAGTTTAGTCTATAGTCAAGTCTATAGTTTAGTCTATAGTTTAGTCTATAGTCTAGTCTATAGTTTAGTCTATAGTCTAGTCTATAGTTTAGTCTATAGTCTAGTCTATAGTTTAGTCTATAGTCTAGTCTATAGTTTAGTCTAGTCTATAGACTAGTATATAGTCTAGTCAATAGTTTAGTTTGTAGTCTAGTCTATAGTCTAGTCTTTAGTCTAGTCAAAAGTGTAGTCTATAATCTAATTTAGTATATAGTATAGACTATAGATGAGACTATAAACTAGACTTTAGATTATATAATAGACTATAGACAACACTATAGACTAGACTAGATTATAGAATAGAATAGTCTATAGTCTAGTATATAATCTATTCTGCAGTCTAGTTAATAGTCTATTCTAAAGTCTTGTTTATAGTCTCGTTTACAGTCTAGTTAATAGTTTAGTTTATAGTCCAGTCAATAGTCTAGTTTATAGTCTATTCTATAGTCAAATTTATAATCTAGTCTCTAGTTTTTTTAGTCTATAATCTAGACTAGACTATAGAGTTGTCCATAGTCTATTCTATAGTATAATCTTAAGTCTAGTTTATAGTCTCGTTTATAGTCTAGTTTACAGTCAAGTCTACATTGTAGTTTATAGTCTAGTTTGTAGTCTAGTTTATAGTTTAGTCTATAGTCTAATCTATAGTCTAGTTCATATTCTAGTCTGAAGTATAGTCTATAGTATCGTCTATATAGTGATCATTTAAGTATAGTGATCATTTACTTTAGCACTTTAAAATCTAAAAAGAAATCTCTCTCTGTTATACGTTTATACCATTTCAAAATTTAAAATGTTCATGCCTGTTTTCCTCTCTCTTTAGTTTGGTAATATCCATTTTATATCTCTTATATTGCTCATATCTCTGACTAAATCCCCTAACAAAACCCATGTAAAACAACTGTTAGTTGGCCTTCAACAACTGTTTCAACACACACATATGCATGTACAACGTAACTAATTTTCAGTTTAATTATCTATGACATTCTAATAGAACCGCTCATTCAAACGCCCGGTATTTTCATATCCAACTGTTAACCTAATGTAACATATTTAACAATTTAATTCTTAATTTTATTTCATCATTATTGTTTAACAGCAAAGCAGTAACTCCTTCATAATTTTCTTTAATAATTTCCTCTTAACGGGGGAACGAACCAGTTTAGACAGAACAAAAAATAAGAAGGAATTTTTTAAAACTGAATAACCAGAGGGGGCGCCTATTGCAGCAGCTATATTAAATATATAAAATGATTAACGGCGACAAAATGACCATGTGACGCCACCAGAGTATTAAAACTGGAGAACAAACGATCATATGATTTCAAATGATCTATATAAAGAGCCGTAAAGGAAACAAAACAAAGTAAGTAAATATGAATTTTTTTATAGTTCTTATTGTTTTTTGTTTCAAAATCTATATAATAAAAACCATTTAACGATTTATATAGTAAAAGGATTTTTTTGTTATGCCAGTAAGAGAGTTAGGAGAGGGAGTAAGTTATAGGAACAATGAAAACAATAGCTGAGCATTTAGGCGTCTTTGGCGTCACCATTACAGTTGACTTGGTGTTACCCAAAAAACAGAAAAAGATCTTATTGTGGGAGCTTTTTTTTATAGGGTTTTAAAAGGTTCTTTTTTATTTTAGTTTTGTCAAATGAAACAAAAAGAATTTATCCCGCTGTGTGACCATAACAAAGTCACTCTTCATTTTGAAAAAGAAAAAACAATTTTTGAGAGTTTTGAAACAGACACCGAGCAGCTAAGTATTGAAATAATGTCCAGCTGTGCCAAGTTTAACAATATGTAAATGCGTCAAGTTCTGGGGCTGCATGTTATAAATATACAATTTTTATAATAATAAAAAAATATATAATGATAATAATAAGAAAAGAAGAAATATTTTGTGTGAAGTATGTGGATTTTTTTTTTTTTTGTTTTTGCTTTCAAGAAACAATGACAATCCTCTAAGTATCCAACCGTGAAAAGGCGCATAAAAAACAAAGGTTACCTACTTCCTCCTTATTATATTATTATATTTCTTTTTGGTAACCACTCATATGTTACTTAAAAGTCAGCAGTTTGTCTGGGAGATTCTGTTTTTTTTTTTTGGTTTGTTTTTCAAGAGCAGGCTTCTTCATTTTTTTATGGATTTGCTTAACAAGCTGTTATGAATGTCGTAAATTGTTATAAATTTTGAAAATTTATGTTAAATCTTTTTCCAAAGGCATTAATGTTTATTAAACAAAAACCATAAATATATTCGAAAAACAAAAAAACAACCAAATCTTTTAGCAAGCGCCAGCAGGACAAATATTTTTATTTGCTGCCCCTCTTTTTTAACAAAAAGCATTGTTAACGTTTTTTTTTCGAGAAGGGGGATTAAAATATGTCTGTCTGAGGCTGCTGGTATTTTATTTTTTCGCTTGTCACTGGTTATTTGCTTTATTTTAAGTTTTGTTATTTTGCTTCTGCAAAAATTTTGTTTTTTTAATATAATATCATGATGAAATCAAGCGATGATTAAGCCTCACAGCAGCAAGCCTTCTTACAAATGTTTCAAGGATTATACATAAATTTTGCTTTTAAAATTTATAATATTTTTTACTTTATTTTTTACAGTGGCTGTTAAATATAAAGAAAAAAAACGCTTTAAGATTAATAACAATTGATTAATGTAGTTTATTTGGTTGTTGTTGTGTAAAAAAAAAACAACACGAAATGAAATTTTGTAAATTATTTTAATGATCTTGTTAATTTTTTATATGAATCACAAGAAATTTAAGTTGAATAAACGTAATTCAGAAAAAAAATTAATTAAATTTAAATATTTTATTTGAAATTTCACAAATTGTTGAAGAGAATGCTGGTTCGCTTTACTTTTTAATCAATTTGGCCCAACTTTAAAAGGCTCCTATAAATGTAATAACCTGCGAATTTTTTAAAACAGTTTAAAGAATTTATTCTACTTAAGGTCTACTTTCATATTATATTCAAAATCTTTTTAATCAGGTCAATCCATAAAGCCAAGTTTAACTTTTAGTTTTGAAAATTTTTTCCAATTTTGTTTCGCAAACATAAACTTTGAAAAATTATTAAAAATCATTGGATTAAGTTAATGGCAAAAAGTTTTCTTTAATTGATTTCTTAAGGAAATGCCTTTCATGAACATTTTTCATAAAAATTTTTTTTCTTTTATTTACAATTTTATAACATTTTGAAGATTTGTCTATTTAATTGAAAATTTTGTTAATTTTTCTTTCTAAGCCTGAACTTTGAAAAATTATTAAAATTCATGGGTTTAAGATAATGGCAAAAAGTTTTCTTTAAATGATTCTTTGTGGTTTTGCCTTTTCTCGACATCTTCTATAAATATATTTTTCTTTTTATTTACAATTTTATAACATTTTGAAGATTTGTCTATTTAATTGATTTTTTTTTACTTTTTCTTTCTAAACCTGAAGTTTGCATAATTATTAAAATTTAGCGGTTTAAGTTAATGGCAAAAAGTTTTATTTAAATGATTTCTTAAGGTTTTGCCTTCCATGAACATTTTTTATAAAAATATTTTTTCTTTTATTTACAATTTTATAACATTTTGAAAATTTATAAATTTGATTGGAAATTTTGTTAATTTTTCTTTCTAAGCCTGAACTTTGAAAAATTATTAAAATTCAGCGGTTTATGTTAATGGCAAAAAGTTTTCTTTAAAGGTTTTGCCTTCCATGAACATTTTTTATAAAAATATTTTCCCTTTTATTTAAAATTTTATAACATTTTGAAAATTTATCAATTTTATGAAAATTTTTTAATTTTTTCTTTCTAAACCTGAAATTCAGATAATTATTAAAATTCATGGGTTTAAGTTAATAGCACAAGCTTTTCTTTATAGGATTTCTTAAAGCTTTGCCTTTCATGAACATTTTTTAAAAAAATATTTTTCTTTTATTTAAAATTTTATAACATTTTGAAAATTTATCTATTTAATTGAAATTTAGTTTACTTTTTCTTTCTAACCCTAAACTTTGCTTAATTTTTAAAATTCATGGGTTTAAGTTAATGGCAAAAACTTTTCTTTATATGATTTCTGAAAGCTTTACCTTCTGTAAAAATTTTTAGAAAAATATTTTTCGTTTTATTTTAAATTTTATAACATTTTGAAAATTTAACAATTTTATGGAAATTTTTAAAATTTTTTCTTTGTTAACTTGAACTTTGGTTAATTTTTAAAATTCATGGGTTTAAGTTAATGACAAAAACTTTTCTTTATAAGATTTCTGAAAGCTTTGGCTTTCATAAACAATTTTTAGAAAAAAAATTTTCCTTTTATTTACAATTTTATAATATTTTAAAAATTTAACAATTTCATGTAATTTTTTTTATTTTTTTCTTTCTAACCCTGAACTTTGTTTAATTTTTAAAATTCATGGGTTAAAGTTAATGGCAAAAACTTTTCTTTATATGATTTATTAAAACTTTACCTTTTTTAAAAAATTTTCAGAAAAAATATTTTTCTTTTCATTTACAATTTTATAACATTTTGAAAATTTATCAATTTCTTGAAATTTTTTTTATTTTACAAAAACTTTAAGAAATTTTTAAAATTCATTGATGAAAGATAATTGAAAACAGCTTTCTTTAACTTATTATTAAAGTTATTGTAAATGAGAAAATTTTTATAAAAAATTAATTTTAAATTTTTTTAAATTTTATGACAAAATTAAAATTTTGGTGTTTTTTCTCTAAAAATAGGAACTTTGAATAATTTTAAAAATTCCAAGATGAAAATAATTGAAAAGTGGTTTTAGAAGATTACTTTAGAAGTTATAGGTAAACTGTTAAAAATATTGAAAAAAAAATTAGTTGAATTTTTTACATAAATAAGACAAAAGAACATTTTATTTGCAAAATTTATAAAAAATACCAAAACATTTATTTAAACAGTAAAATAACATTAATGATAATGTAAACAAGACATGACAGTATTAAACAAGACAAAACCAGACAAGACAATAATCTTAATCTTAAGTTAATTTCAAACATATGCTTTCTGGCCTACAAAAATCAATAGAAATCTTGTTTTGAAAACTTCTTGTATTCAAATTGTATTAAAACGAAAATCCGATTATAGTTGGAGTCCTGCCGTTAATGTTGCCACACAAACCGACAAAAAAAGTGTGTCCAGGCGTACGTACATAAGTTGCATACACCATGGTGCAAATTTGTTTTAAAGTCTTTTTGGCTAAGGCGAGGATTGCATCAATAATACCATGTTTAACACAATGTTAATCGCATTAATCTTGTGCTAAAAATAATTAGTGTTGTGTACACAACAACATACGCAACAATAAACACACATGATAGCATATGAATGTAAATATGTTATGGATGGACGGACGGTTGGACGGATGGACAGACTTTTGGTTGAAAAAAATGAAGTGTCACTACACCACATGAGGCCATTTTAGCCACAACATCTTTAAAGCATTTTAACTTAAATCATGTTAAACTAAAGGGAAACCCTTAATACTATATAATATTTTGATATTTTGCTTGTTGTTTGCGTCACACTTTACAGGATCAAAGCAGCGGACAAAAAAATGAGCAACAAGATCAAACTTCATAAAAATTTGTTTGTGTGACTGCAATATAAGCTGAAATACAAGTGTTAATACTGCATGAAATTAGATTTACTTTTTTTTTTGTTTTGTTTTGCTGATTTGTATGTTTTAAGTTATTTCTTTTGAAAGTAAAAATCGCCCAAGTTGAAAGTGTTTTTTTAATCTTTTCTCTTTTTTTTATAGGCAAACTGCAAATGACTTTTGCTTTTTTTCTTTTATTACTTTTTGCCAAGAATACTTATGTCTTTACAAAAAAAAGGATTTTCTTCTCAAGATTAGGGCGTAAATAAAGCAATTGTTTTCTTAGAATTTTTAAGTTAAATATTAAACGAAAATCACACTTTAACTGCCTTTTAAAAGAGAAAAACTGAAAATTTAACAAAAATTAAAAGAAAATCAAAAACATGTTTAAACATTTATAATCTTATAATGTTCTACATAAATATTATTTTTAAGGTGTCATTGTTCCAAAAAGAAAAAAAACACCAAAAAAAATGGAACCCCCTATTATACTTATTTGTAGGCGTTTAGCTAAGGTGGCAAACGTTATATTAAAAGGAAATCAGTTAAAAGAAAATTGTTACCAATTTCGTTTTAAATGAATATAATGATAATGACTACAATTCCTGGAATTACACACACATAATTTTCATTACACAACAATTAAGCCAACAAAACTCTTGAAAAAAAAACTATAATAAATTTAAACCAAAACTAGCATGTGGTCGATCGTTGTAACGATCGTTAGTAGGATTCTTTTATTTCAATCAATATCAACTTCTTTGTTGTTAATTTCTCTTTACACTAAAGCGGCCTAATTTTGAAGTTAAAACGTAAAAGTAGTAGTAACCTATTTAACAAAAGATTTTTTAAAGAAAGAAAAAAAACAGGACAGTGGCCTTATTTTGTGTATGTGTGTGTGTGTTACTAAAACATTTCTATAAACTATTTGTTTCTTTTGGCATTCTCTCAAGTGCTTGTTTCATTGTCCTTTTGTCTGTTCAAACAAAACAATTTTGTTAGTTTTTTTTTTATCTCATTGTGTTTCTTTTATAGTTTCTTTTGTTTTCATTAAATAGTTTGAAGTTCTTTCTTTGGGGCAGTTAAAAATGCGTGTGAAAATGTCATCAGGACACTGACACTTTAAAAATTATATAAAATATAGTTAATAGTAAAAAAAAACTAGAGTACTTCTTCCACTACTAGTTTATTGTTTGGAAAATAAATGATTTATGTGGGAAGAACATATTTTAGTTAAAGAAATTAATATTTAGCTTTGCACTTTGACCTTTTTGTTTTTATTTTTCTTATTTTAAGTAATTTAATTTTAATTATTTCTTTTCTTTTTTTGGCAAAAGAAAGGAAATTTTGAGAACAATGGCTATAAATCCAAGGAAATACATTGAGGTTTCTATAGGTTCCTTTAACAGTGCCTAAGGTGGGAATTTATCAGACTATAACACTAATCTTTAACTCTACTAATCAAACTCTGTGCTTTAAGCAATTTTTAAAATTCGGAGGTTGTAAATAATTGAAAAAAGTTTTCATTAGATTATCTCCTAAAGTATTAGAATTTAGAAAAAATTTATAAAAAAATCTTGTTGTTGTTATTTAAAATTTTACAGTAAAAAAGAAAAATTAAGAATTTTATATAATTTTCAAAACTTTAAATGAGTGCTGGTTGTAGGGTGCTTGACAAAATCAAGTTGAAATTTTAAGAATAATATTCTTCAAACACTAATCTATGGATTAAATTACAAAAACAAGATATTTTGTAAAAAAATTTAAAAAAAAATTGCTCTTAACTTTTGGCAATTTTTTCAACTTTTTGTTTAAAAACCAAAACTTTGTGTAATTTTTAAAATTCGTAGGTTGTAAATAATTGAAAAAAGTTTTCATTAGATTATTTTCCAAAGTATTAGAATTTAGAAAAAATTTATAAAAAAATCTTGTTGTTGTTTTTTTAAATTTTACAGTAAAATTAAAAAAATACGAATTTTATATATTTTTCTTTTCATTTAATTAAGTGCTTGTTGTAGGGTGCTTGACAAAATAAAGTTAAAATGTAAATTATAATAATCTTTAAACACTTATCTATGGATTAAATTTGTCAAATTTTTCAACTTTTTGTTTAAAAACCAAAACTTTGTATAATTTTTAAAATTCGGAGGTTTAAGATAATTGAAAAAAGTTTTCATAAGATTATTTCTTAAAGTATTAGAATTTAGGAAAAATTTATAAAAAAATCTTATTGTTGTTTTTTAAATTTTACAGTAAAAAAGAAAAATTAAGAATTTTATATAATTTTTATTACTTTAAATGAGTGCTAATTGTAGGGTGCTTGACAAAATCAAGTTTGAATTTTAATAATAATAATCTTTAAACACTAATCTATGGATTAAAGTTCAAAAACAAGAAATTTTATTAAATAAATTTTTGAAAAATTTGCTATTAACTTTTGTCAATTTTTCCAACTTTTTGTTTAAAAACACAAACGTTGTGCAATTTTTAAAATTCGGAGGTTTAAGATAATTGAAAAAAGTTTTCATTAGATTATTTCTTAAAGTATTAGAATTTAGGAAAAATTTATGAAAAAATCTTGTTGTTGTTATTTAAAATTTTACAGTAAAAAAGAAAAATTAAGAATTTTATATAATTTTTAAAACTTTAAATGAGTGCTGGTTGTAGGGTGCTTGACAAAATCAAGTTGAAATTTTAAGAATAATAATCTTTAAACACTAATCTATGGATTAAATTACAAAAACAAGATATTTTGTTAAAAAATTTTTTAAAAAAAATTGCTTTTAACTTTTGGCAAATTCTTTCAACTTTTTGTTTAAAAACCAAAACTTTGTGCAATTTTTAAAATTCGGAGGTTGTAAATAATTGAAAAATGTTTCCACTAGATTAATTGTTAAAGTATTAAGTTTAAGGAAAAATTAATAAAAAAATCTTTTTGTTGTTGTTAAAACTTTTATAGCAAAAAAAACTCAATAAGAAAATTTTAAAAAAATTTAATTGATTTCACAAGCCGGCGCAAATAATATTAAATAATTTAGTATTATTAAAGTCTTAACTTTCTAAAGCTTCAGAAAGCTTTCACAAAAATGTTTGGAAAATTTTTTCAAAACAAATATATACATACTGATAATATTTAATCTTTAAACAATATTTCTAATAAACTCAAACCTTAAAATACTTTATTATCAACAAAAAAAATTAACTTAAAGCTTTTAAAATATATAAACTTTTATATTTTCTTTCTTACTCTCAGTGTAAATAATAATTAATTTTAATTTACGTGCTATTTGTTTAAATTACTCGAACAAAAAAAAACAAAACCAACAGAGCAGCCAATCAAAAAGCGTAAGACTGGTAGCTCTTAAGGCCATAACCACTTTAATACGTACAAATCCATCCACAGACAACAAATGTACACACACTTGTCTTCTTTCTTGTTTTTTTTTTTTGCCCCCCATGACAAACGAGTAGTAGTGTACATAGTCGGCAATTTATACAGAGAGAGAAAAAGTTGTTGGGAAATGTGACAAACAAGAAATTCGGTAGCCAAGCATGAACTGTATGGATGATGGTTGAAAGTGTTAATGAATGGTTGGGATATCTGGTTGCTTAGCGAGTGTTTAAGTGTTGAGAGTGTGTTGTGACGCCAATTAAGTTAAAAACTACTGTTTGACGCAAGATCATCATAAATTGCAAGATCAATTTGTAGATTGTGTTCGGCAGATATCTTTTTTTGGAGCTTACTTTAGCTTTTATTACAGATTAGTGTTTTTTGAAATATTACTACTTCTCTAAAACCACTGTTTATCGCAAAAGATCATGAATTGCTAGATCAATTTGTAGATCATACAGCAGAGATCTTTGTTGAAGCTTGCTTTTAATGGAGTTTTGAATGGTTTCAATAAAAAAATCTATCAATATTTTGTTAGTTTATGAAATATTGCGGATCACAAAAGATCATGGATTTGCAAGATCCATTTGTAGATCGTACAGCAGAGATCTTTGTGGGAGCTTATGTTTGTTTTTAAAACAGTTTTGGGATTTTGAAATATTACTGCTTCTCTAAAACCACTCTTTGAAGCAAACGATCATGAAATGCAAGATCAATTTATAGATCGTACAGCAGAGATCTTTGTTAGAGCTTACATTTGCTTTTAATAAAGATTTTGGCTTTTGAACAGCTTCCATAAAGCTACTGTTTAACGCAAAAGATCATGAAATGTCACATAAATTTGTAGATCGTACAGCAGAGATCTTGTAAGAGCTTACGTCAGCTTTTAATGGAAATTTCGGTTTTTGAAATATTACAGATTCTATAAAACTACTGTTTATAGCAAAAGATCATGAAATGCAAGTTCATTCTATAGATCGTTTAGCAGAGAACTTTGTTAGAGCTTATGTTTGCTTTTAATAGAGATTTGAATGATTTAAAAACTACTGTTTAACCTAAACGATCATGAAATTCAAGATCAAGTTGTAGATCAAACAGCAGAGATCTAGTCGGAAGCTTGTTTGGTTTAGAGGAAAAATCTATCAATATTGATTTTTAAAAAGCCGGATCTATAACTGAAAGTTTTTAATAACAAAAAAACTTAAAAAAAGCTTTTTAACGGGTTTATATAAAAACTTTCGAGATCGAAAATGTTAAACGTTTTCGATACATATAACGATAGTTTAATTTTAGTCGCTTTTCCAATTTTCTTGATAAAAGAACAAAAAAATCTTCTCAAAACTTTTAAAGTGAGCTTTTGAAAACTTTCGTGTATCTAAATTCAAAATCTTATTGCGAAATAACATTTTCTGTGAAAACAATGTCGCATTAAACATTATCTTAAAGCTCAAGGCATTTTCCATTGTAATAGGTACACAGAGTCTAGAATTTTTAGTTGCTGCAACCAAATTTTTGATTAATTAACACTTAAAGCTTTTAAAGAGAACTTTCAAGAATAATTGAAACACTGTTGTAAAACTTTTTTATAAATTATTTAAATTTTACATAATAGTGAAATAATCAGTTCTTTGAGATTAATGTAGGGTTAAGTTTTAACATAAATTTAAAATATTTCTTAAGCCCTTTTGTCGATTAGCGCTCAAAGACGGAAATTTCAGTTGTTGTAACCAAATTTTAAGTAAATTGAATAATTTAGTTTATAGCAATTGAGTTTTTAGTTAAACCGTCAAAAATTCTTAACAAATGTTGTAACATTTTGTTTGGTTTTTTTTAATTTAATAAACACAACTATTTATATTGATTGCAGTAACAAAATTAATACATTTCCAATAGCAATTAAAGAAATTTAGTTGAGCCAACTAAAGTTCTAACAAAATTATCAAATTTTGTAAATTTTTCGATTGCTTTAACCAAATTATTACATTTGCCAACAAATTTTTGAGATATTTAAAAAAAAACACTTTTCTCTGTGTAGCTAAGACTTTGGCTTCTGTTTAGTTGCTCTTTGCACAAGACAAAGAAAAGAGCTTTTTTACTTTGACAGTAAAAGAAGAAAACAGAAGTAGGAGGTGCTTAACTCCAGTAGCCGAAGTTTTAACTAAAGCACGAACAGGATCGAGTTTAAAAAAAAAACTTATTGACCAGTAGTAATCAAGTTAGAAAGGAATACAATTAGAATATTATTAAAATCAAATAAAAAAAAACAAAACTTACCTTTTTAATAACTGAAGAAATTATAGGAATTAATAAAATCAAAATGTTTTAAACATTTGATAGATCACGACTCTCAGCTTATTAAAAGTTTAATTGTTTCAACCAAAAAACTTGTAGAATATTTTAAAACTTTGTTTTTAATTATTGCCGTAACTATGAAATTATAATTTGTTTTATAATTTTAAAACTTTTTTTTAATTTAAAATTTTTGTTAAAATTGTTTAACAGTTTCTTTTTTTATGCTTTTTTTAAAATTTTTTTGTAATTTAAACTTTTTTTTTTGTAATAACTACGCGTGTTACTACTTGTTGGTGCGTGATTGCTAACAAACTAAATAAGCCAAGCTTCTTTTGGTAGTAAGCAAGTCAAGTCGCTTCGCGTTGAGTCAAGTTAAGACAAGACAAGTAATAATACTGCTGCTGCTGTTAGTGTTAGTTGTTGTTGCTTTTTTATTAAACTGAGTTTAAAAAAAAAAAAGTTTGATTTGTTTGCTGGTTGGTTGGTTGGTTCGTTGTTTGCTGGGTTTTGTTGTTGTTGGAGACGTTAATATTATTAATAAAATATATTCCACTTCCGAACGCTTCCGTGCGCGACAGTCAACTGCAAAGTTACGATCGAAATTTCAGCTTAACGGCTGCCTGTGTTGAGCTCGCGAGTGGCTTCTGCTTGTGGAGTTTTTAATATGGAGGTAGATGTAGTAGTTGTAGTAGTAGAGTGTGATGTTTAGGTTTCAACTTAGCAAACGTACGAAACTCATCGGTCGTATTTTTTTTGTTTTTCTTTTTGAACGAACAATAACAACAAATGAAATGATCACAGTGAAGAAAGAAAACAACGGTCTTTCGGTTTGTCTGTATGTAGCTATCTATGTAGGTATGTATGTATTATTATTTGTTAAATGTTTCTGTTTTGCCGTGCTACACGTTCACACAACGACTTACTTGTGTCTTGTCTTTTTTGTCTTGATCACCGATCACTACTTTAACTTTAGCTGTTTCTTCGTTTTCCTTCACCTCCTGCTCTTCTTCTTCTTCTTGTTCAGGTCTTGGGTTTTGAGTTTTCAATGTGTTGTTGTTGTTGTTGCATCTGTGTGAGTTAGTTTTGTGTGTCTTCTGCACTGCTCTTTTTTTGAACTACTGCTCTAATCTTTGGTTGGTTGACTGTGGCTGTTTGAATTGGACGGATGGATGGCTGGCTGGCTGGATGTTTTGTTGTTTAGGGCGCTTTGCTTTGTCTTAAACTGGGTATCGTGTTTGTTGTTGTTGTTTTTGTTTACTAAAGAGTGTGTGTGCCTGTATGTGGTTGTTACTCAAAATAAAAATGAAGACAAAATATCTTCATGATCATCGCTACCACCACCTTTTTCATTACATTACTCACCTCTACACTGGTCTTTAACGTTTACTCTCTCAAACTCGTTCATTCATACATTCATTCACCTTTCCTGGGCAAACATCCGATATAGCAGCAATTTACGGCTGTTTAGTTTCTTGCCTCTCTTTCTTAACTCATTGCCTCTCATTCTCTCTTTCTTAGCCTTTAACAATCTTTTAGACACTTTGAGCCTAGCCTTCATTCATTAAAATGCCAAAAAAAGAGTCAAGCATTAAAAGAGTAAATAGTTTTCTCCAAAAAAGAGAGTTAAACACACAAAAAAAATGACTCATTTAGAGAAAAATCAAATTTAAAAGGGCTTCCATGCTAAAACCTATTGAGTTTTTAAGCCGACTTGAATACCCCCTCAAAAAAAACCAAATAACCACCGAAAAAGAGTTAAGAAAAAGCCTCTTTAAACTAAAGACAACAAAAACAAATTTCAAAACAAATATGTATCTGAAAAAAAGGGGGCGTCTACCTACGCCACATTTTCGCTCAGAGGAGTATTGGTAATTATGTCCAAATAAAAGGCTACTGGTGGTAAAAAAGAAGAAGTATAAGAGTTAGTAGAACCAGTACAATGTGTGTAACCCAACTCAACCTGTACATATTAATTAGTCTCTTTTGGGGGGTTTTCTTTAGGTTTTGTTCCATTTCCTCTTTCTTCTTTATGCTTTATGCTAGAAACGAGTAGCATTTGTTCGTTGTTTAAACAACTTCAACTTCATTTTGTTTGTGTGTGAGTCTGTCTCCCTCCCCAAAAATAAAAACATGTTAGTTAAACCGCTTTTTTTTTTGCCTTCTCTTTCCTGGCTACTGATCTTTAAGTTGCTCGATAAGCTCAGCTACTGTGTGTTTAGCTGCTCAAAAAGGAGATCAATACTATAAAAACTGCCACCACTACTAAGACAATTTTTAATAAAATTGTCCCTATCAATTTAAGAAAAAAATATAATAACAATCTCTTGCCTGTTTTAGCTTGCCCCTGCATGTGTGTTTTTTGTTAACTTCACTCTTCTTTTTTGTTTTCAAGCTTTTCTTTTGTATAGAGTCTCTATAAGGCGTAACTTATGCCAATCAACCAATAGCAGTTAAACAAACCTGTATTGATTTTAAACAATTTCCGTTAATTGTTAGAATTTCAATTTTCTAAAATCAAATTAACAACAAAACTTTAATTTAAAACATACTCAAGTTGTTGTTGTTGTTTTCGTTATTGAGTAGAGTTCTCGAAACATCCAACTATTTCCTAATTTATCTTAAAATTCTTTTAAAAATATTTATGAATGATTTTGTTCGCTCATTCATAACAAAATTTTATGACGACAAAAGTTTGGAATTTTTCAAGGACTTAATCGCGTTTATTTTTAAAATTAATCAAAATTTTACTAATTTTAAGAGTGTAAAGAATGTACTATCTTGAAATTGCTAAAATAACGTTATTAAGAGCTAATAAAAGTCTTTTCTCTGCTATAGTAGGAAGTCTTAAAATATCTTTTGGGAATCTATTTAGCTGCTTTTCAGAAGTTTTATATTTTCAGAATTGTCTTG
The DNA here is from genome assembly GCF_015586225.1 of Lucilia sericata. NCBI lineage: Eukaryota > Metazoa > Arthropoda > Insecta > Diptera > Calliphoridae > Lucilia > Lucilia sericata. Next base: position 78,100 of record NW_023995807.1, read on the forward strand.
TCAATCATTTTGTTTAGTTTAGATCAAAATCTTAAATATTTTTTTACACAAAATCCCTTAATTTTAAAGAAATGGCAAATTTTTCTAAACTGAAACCTTAAAGCGATTGCAAAAGCCTATTCGAATAACGAATTTTACGAATCCCTATAACCATTTGCTTTTGAAAATAGAACTTCTATTCTTCATGGTTTCGATTTCCGGATTAATCACTCCTCTTCAGCATTCCGATTACTTTTCCGCATTCAGTTACGTTACGCTCGAATATTGGTATTCCAATAAAAAACCGAATAGTAAGAAAAAGAAGAAGTAATTCCTATTTTATTTCAATGCTTCACGATTGTGTTCTGTATTACGATCGTAAGAGCTCTGAAATGCAGATTACCAAAGTTGCCAAACGAAGAGAATTTCGATACGAATTGAAATACAGAATAGGGGTAAATATTTCGATCGATTATCTTCGTTTATTTTGTAAATTTGAAAGAGAATCCTTGATAATTTGTTGTCAATAAGTCCCTTTGAACATTAAGAATTAGTAACAATTCGGTATTAGGTCTTAAACTTAAAAATTCGCGATTTCGTGGAACCTAAAATATGTTGTCATTATGGAATGTGTGGTCGCAGATTCTTGTTTTTTGAACAAGTTCCCTTCAAACGATTCTGTTGTATTCCGTACATGTTTCCTCTATTGGTGTGACCACATTTAAGTAGTTCTTAATATATAGGGTCCATTTAGTGTCAAAAAATCCAAAGCATTTTCGCATTTATATCGATTCAGCACTTACGATCTCTTGCGCTTTATGTCTTTCAATACATCTCGGCTTTAAATCGTATGTTACCCACTTTGTAGGAATATTGCTGATCGGCAACCTTTGTAGAGTTTGATAACAATCTTCAATAATATCTGCAATTTTAGATCTTCAACCTTTTTTTGCTGGCCTGAACAAACTTCGCTTACGTGTCAGGTTCACTACTTCTAAAGCACACAAACTATCTGTCGCACGTTAAAACCGATGAAATACATTCACCATATAATTTGGTGAATTTCCACAATATCATTTTCCGACCCAATACAGTATATACGTATGTATTTATATTCTGTAATCTTATAGCTAGCGAATTCGATTAAGTTATGTCCGTCTGTATGTTTGTTGAAATAAATTTTCTAAAAACCCCGGATACCTCTCTCAGGGATCCATTTCATGAATAATTGTTTCAGACTTTCAAGAAGTTTCCTATTTAAAATCAGCATAATCGGTCATTCTGTTTGTAACATATCGACATGTTGGTCTAACACCCATAAAAGTATATATATATTCTGGGTCCTTATTAGATTCTAAGACGATCTAGCCATGTCTGTCCGTCTGTTGAAAACACGATAGGATCCAAATGGAAAGCTGAAATTGTTGTTTGGTATTGAAAATGCTCAAGATCGGTTCACGATTTCAACTGGCTTCCAAACAAATGGACCCCGAAATATAGTTTAAATTGTTACAACTGGCTTAAAAATACCAGTGTAATGATGAAATTCAGCATAAACATATTAGACCCCATATAAGTTTCCACTCAGAAAATTACTTAAACATTCATTATGAGCTTAAAAATATCACTTTAGCAATGTTAACAAGATTTATAGGAACCAAAATCCCTTTTCCAAGTTTTATGTGGTTCAGGACATAATTGATCCTATAAGGTCCCCTTGAGAAAATGAATTTAAAGTTAATAACTGACTTAAAAATTCTAATATAGCAATGAAATTTCACATAAACGAGTTTTATATTAACTTAAATCTATGTACTAAGTTCTATGAGGAACTGGCCATAATTGACTCTACCCCCATATAAGGTCTCCTTCAGAAAATGACTTTAACGCTCACTACTGGCTTTATGGACAGAAAATTCAAAAATCTGTATCGAATTTTATCAGGAACGATGCATAATTTACCCTAAACCCATACGTATATAGGGGCCTCTTCAGAAATTTACTTTAACGCTTATAGCTGCTTTAAAATGTAATGATGAAATTCGACACAAAAATGTTTCTTAGGAACCGAAACCTATATACCCAATTTTATAAGAATCTGTTCATAGTTGACCCTCTATCCCCCATAAAAATCTTCTTAGCGAAACTTTTTATTCCAAAAGAATTGAATTATAATAGAATTTGAAAACAAAAATACCTAATTACTTTTCTTAATTTGGGAGAGCATGGTCCATAAGTCCCCCAATCCCTTATTCCAAAAATCCTTCTGACGTTCATATTATTCTAATTCTCCAAGTCCCTATAAAGGGCCAGCTTTCGAAATGTATCTTTACGATATTTGATATATATGTATGTATGTAGATTTATTTACTTTGCGTTTATAAATCCAGAAATAAATTTCTTAAATTATAGATTCTGAAATAAATGTTTATAAACGATATCTCATACCCACCATAATCCCCCCTATTTCTTACCACATAAAACAAAAAGCTTTGTCCATACATATTTGACATCTTTCATTTTTTACATTTGTTTGTTTCTTTTTTTCTAAAAGGGGAGCATAAATGCATTTGTGTGTGTGTGTGTGTGTGTGTTTATATCTATGAATGTGTTTTTTGTAAACTCTAAGCAAGCCAATGAAAACACGTAAAACCGGTAGCTGGTTAGTGTATATCTGTATGTGCAAAGTGCATTTAATTTTATTTGTTTTTCTTTTTACAACAACAACAATATGGCTACTGTTTACGCACACAAGACAATATAAACGAAGAATGTAGTAGGCATGCTATTATACCCAACAAACAATTTACTCATGTTTAAATTAAAAAAAGTTTGTACTTTATAGAAAAAGTAAGTATGTTGTATATGATTATTTTGAGAACTTTCGAAATTGATTTAAGCTCGAATGTATACTTATTTTGAGATGCAATACGATTAATTTCTGATTATAAAAGATTGATGAAATCCCAAACGTGCTGGATTTGAGCTCGATTCGTACTTGATTTCAGAATTCGAAAAATTTGAGCAAACAAAGTAGTATAAATGAGATTGAATACGTAGAATAAGATTAATAAAAATTAAGATATCCTTAAATGTTACATCAGTAAGAATATGCTATAAAAGTCTTATAAATACTTTAGGTAGTTAGAAACAATGAAATTATACCTTGTTTTTCTTTTGTTAAAAAGACACTTCGAATAAGTACTTGTGAAGAATCATGGATCTATTACGATAACCCGCAGCGGCCCATGATCCGAATCGACACTAAAGCAAAATACCCATGACGATAAGGTTATATTCTATTTTTGGAGGAAAAAGTCTTATATTTATTAAAAGCTGCTAAAACCTGCCAGACCATAACTGACAAGCTGTACCCAATGCAACAGATCCGCTCGATCGCATATTTCATTGTCTGTTAAAACCTACATAAGAACAAGTGGTCGGGAAATTTTAAAACATCCATCTTTTAGTGCAGACCTTGCCTCATCTCTCCGTGAAAACCATGACTTGAGAATGCGGTCCGAAATTGGCTTCTTAGTTAGTTAGTTAGTTAGCTAGCTAGTTAGTTAGTTAGTTAGTTAGTTAGTTAGTTGTTAGTTTGTTTGTTAGTTAGTTAGTTAGTTAGTTAGTTAGTTAGTTAGTTAGTTAGTTTTAGTTAGTTAGTTAGTTAGTTAGTTAGTTAGTTGTTAGTTAGTTAGTAGTTAGTTAGTAGTTAGTTA
>NW_023995808.1:0-88181 GCF_015586225.1 Lucilia sericata
TTCTAGTTCAGTTCTAGTTCAGTTCTAGTTCAGTTCTAGTTCAGTTCTAGTTCAGTTCTAGTTCAGTTCTAGTTCAGTTCTAGTTCAGTTCTAGTTCAGTTCTAGTTCAGTTCTAGTTCAGTTCTAGTTCAGTTCTAGTTCAGTTCTAGTTCAGTTTTAGTTCAGTTCTAGTTCAGTTCTAGTTCAGTTCTAGTTCAGTTCTAGTTCAGTTCTAGTTCAGTTCTAGTTCAGTTCTAGTTCAGTTCTAGTTCAGTTCTAGTTCAGTTCTAGTTCAGTTCTAGTTCAGTTCTAGTTCAGTTCTAGTTCAGTTCTAGTTCAGTTCTAGTTCAGTTCTAGTTCAGTTCTAGTTCAGTTCTAGTTCAGTTCTAGTTCAGTTCTAGTTCAGTTCTAGTTCAGTTCTAGTTCAGTTCTAGTTCAGTTCTAGTTCAGTTCTAGTTCAGTTCTAGTTCAGTTTAGTTCAGTTCTAGTTCAGTTCTAGTTCAGTTCTAGTTCAGTTCTAGTTCAGTTCTAGTTCAGTTCTAGTTCAGTTCTAGTTCAGTTCTAGTTCAGTTCTAGTTCAGTTCTAGTTCAGTTCTAGTTCAGTTCTAGTTCAGTTCTAGTTCAGTTCTAGTTCAGTTCTAGTTCAGTTCTAGTTCAGTTCTAGTTCAGTTCTAGTTCAGTTCTAGTTCAGTTCTAGTTCAGTTCTAGTTCAGTTCTAGTTCAGTTCTAGTTCAGTTCTAGTTCAGTTCTAGTTCAGTTCTAGTTCAGTTCTAGTTCAGTTCTAGTTCAGTTCTAGTTCAGTTCTAGTTCAGTTCTAGTTCAGTTCTAGTTCAGTTCTAGTTCAGTTCTAGTTCAGTTCTAGTTCAGTTCTTGTTCTAGTTCAGTTCTAGTTGAGTTCTAGTTGAACACATTTTTATTGCAAATCAATCCAAATAAACATTATATAGGATTAGAATTTTTAATAAATTCCCTTAAAATCTGGTCTAAACCAGATATGTTTGTAAAAAAAACTCTACTAAATATTATTAAATTCAATGTGACAACAATTAATTTAATTAGTAAAACAAAAAAGTAACAATAATTTAAGGCAATTTAAACTTTATAATTTTTTTCTCTATTATTACTAATAATAATTCTTAATAATTTCTTAAAACAAAATCATTAAGCTAAAAAGGAGAATTAGTAACAAATTCTACCGCAATTTATTCATCAAATTATAGTATATATTAATTGTTGTTGTTAAAGTTGTTGCTAATACAACAACAACATCAAAAATGGTTGCTTTTGTTTTATACCTACCATTGAATAGAACATAATACTGCAACAACAATTAAACTTTAACAAAAATCTACAGAAAACAATTGTGTAATGGAAAAAGTGTTTGACCTTCAATTAAATGTATTTGAAAATACAAAAAAATATATATATTCAATACTTTATTTTAAACATAGTTAGTTTAGTATACAAATAAAAACTATATATTTTTTTATATTTAGTAGCATTTCATTTTTAACCAATATTAACTTATGGATTACTTGATTATACAATTATGACTGCAACTAACAAAGTGACTAGCTAGACAGAGAGACGGACAGACATTTGGTACTAAATACAAACTGCGTTTAAATAATACTAGTACTTTTAGCCATTAATACGAAAAAAACACGGCAACAAATTGAAAATTAGAAAAAAAAAAATCATGCAAAAAGATAAAATGTTTCTATTTAAAACAACTGTTTGTTGGTTATTATGTTTAATTATCACGGGAAAACGGGGGAAACGTTCTAACACTTTAGAGTCTAAAAAGTATACAACAATAAATAGTCAAACATACTTTCAAATACTAATTTTCTCTCTTTATCTTCTTTAGTGCTTACTCTATCGCTTACAGAAGGTATGATTTGTACATTAATTACTTTGTATGATGTGCAGCGCTTACACTCTGCCTTACAGAACTCATGAATTGTTTGCTGAGTTGCCATTTTCTATAACTTTTATTCCTTCATTTATATCAATCTTAAGCGCATTTAAATCTGGATTTAATAGTTTTGTATTGAGAATCAACATTTACCTTTTTACCTCTCAAGTCTTTTCCATATTCCCCTCTTTTTTTCCTAATTATGATAGTGATTGCATGTAAAAGCAGATTTATTCTCTCGTGCTTGCAGTGTGAATTTTATTAAGAAAAAACTTAACAATTTGTTGTTTTTTTATTTCGCCTAAAGAATAGGAATTCATTATTCAACTAAGAAAAAAAATGAAACTACTAATAAATAATTTAAAATTGAATTTATTTTCATAATTATTTATTGTTGTATAATTTGTTTTTGCTTCTTTTGTTTGGCGTAGAACTTTAGTTAAGTATAATTATCAAGAAGTGAAAGTATGTATCTTGTGGGGGATTTAGTTGATTGTTTTAAAAATTTTACAAATACATATTTATCATATTCATACTCAATCGTATGATCTAATTGTTTTAGATCATATGATTTACTAGATAATTGAAATTAATGAATACTTTAAGTTTCTTTTTAATTATAATTTATAATTAATTTCTGCGATGTTTAAAGATGTCCGCTTATGTCTATTTAAGAGTTAAATATATTTACTAGTGTACTTAATTATCAGTACTTAAAAGATGATTAATTTCATTAAATGTAATTCATAGAATTATTTAAATTATTACGATCTGTACTACTAAAATATATTCTGGACTATAATCTGATCTATAAACTCAGACAGTACTATAGACTGGGTTATAAATTGGACTATAGACTGAACTATAGTCTGGTCTATAGACTGACCTATACTGACCTATAGACTGAATAATTGACTGGCTTATAGTATGGACTATAGGCTGGACTACAGACTGAACTATGGTATATAAAATGGACTAAAATCTTGACTAAAGACTGGACTGAAGACTGGACTATAGACTGGACTATAGACTAAAGACTGGACTATTGACTGAAGACTAGACTATAGACTGAATAATTGACTGGCTTATAGTATGGACTATAGACTGAACTATGGTATATAAAATGGACTAAAATCTTGACTAAAGACTGGACTAAAATCTTGACTAAAGACTGGACTAAAGACTGGACTATAGATTGAACTATAGAATGGACTATAGAATGGACTATAAAATGGACTATAGAATGGACTGTAGACTGGGCTGTATTATGGTCTATATACTGGACTATGGACTGAACAGTAGTCTGTATAATGGACTATAGACAGAACAATAGACTGGACTATAGTCTGTACTATAGAATGGACTATAGTCTAAACTATAGACTGGACTATATACTGGACTATAGTTTGGACTATCGACTGAACAGTAGTATGTATAATGGACTATAGACAGAACAATAGACTGGACTATAGACTGGACTATAGACTGAACTATAGACTGGACTATAGACTGGACTATAGACTGGACTATAGACTGGACTCTAGACTGGACTATAGAATGGATTATAGTCTAAACTATAGACTAGACTATAGTTTGGACTATATATTGGACTATAGTTTGGACCATAGACTTGGACTATATTGTAGATTATAGACGAAACTATAGACATTACTATAGACTTGACTATAGACTGGAGTATAGTTTAGACTACAGCCTGATCTAGATACTGGATAACAGTCTGGACATAATTCAGTGTCTAGTCTCCCTCTAGTCTCTATAGTCCACTATAAAGTGAACTATAGACTGGTGAATAGACTGGACTATAGACTGGACTATAGTCTGTACTATATACTGGACTATAGTTTGGACTATAGAGTGAACAATAGTCTGTATAATGGACTATAGACAAAACAATAGACTGGACTATAAACTAGACTATAGACTGTACAATAGACTGGACTATAGACTGCACTTTAGACTGCACTATAGACTGCACTATAGACTGGACTATAGAATGGATTATAGTCTAAACTATAGACTAGACTATAGTCTGGACTATATACTTGACTATAGTTTGAACCATAGTCTGGACTATATTGTAGATTATAGACGAAACTACAGACAGTACTATAGACTTGATTATAGACTGGAGTATAGTTTAGACTACAGTCTGATCTAGATACTGCATTAGAGTCTGGACATAATTTAGTCTCTAGACAAGACTAAAGACTGAATTATATTTTGGACAATAGACTGGACTATTGTCTGGACAATAGACAGGACTATAGTGTAAACTATAGACAGAACTATAGTCTGGCCTATAAACTGGACTATAGTTTGGACCACAGTCTGGACTATAGTTGTCTAGCATATAGACTGATCTATAGTTTCGTCTATAGACTGGATTATAGTTTGGTCTATAATCCGGATGAAAGTTTATTCTATAATCTGGATTATATTCTGGTCTACACTCTGTAATCTGGTCTGTAGTATAAATTGCAGCGTGGACTGTAGTTTAGGCTATAGTCTGATTAACATACTGAATTACAGTTTGGTCTATAATCTGTCTGTAACCTGGTCCAGTCTATAACCTCGACTATTGTCTGCTCTATATGTAGTCTGGTCTGTACTCCGTTTTATAATTTGGTCTATAGTCTGCTCTATAGTCTAGTCTATAGTTATCGCTTCTCCGAAGGAAGTTGCATAGTTTCGAGGTATCATAAAAAATTCAAGGTGTATTAATCATTGCTTGAAATCGTAAAAATTTGTTTAATGTCTAATATAATGTTTTCCAAATTATATTTACATTTTGTCTGAGATCATAGTCTTGTTAATAATTATTTACACGTACTTAGTCACTATTAAAACAAACGTTAATCCAAAATTAATTAACAAAGTACAAAATTTTGTTGAATTTTTGTAATTTTGTTACGTTAAAACAACAAAATAAATTTACCTTTTAATAAACAAATGTAAAATGTACATTTAAACTTTCTCGTTTTTTTTTTTTGTAAACAAATACAATGAACAACAAAAATTAAAATAAAATTATTAACTACTAAATATAAAACAATTATTTGTTACTTAAAAATTGCATAAAATCAGCTTAATGCATTTAAATTGTTTATGATTTCATATAAATTTAGCATATTTCGCAACAACAACAAATTCTAATTCTTATAAATTAATTAATAACAAAAAAATATTGAAATATTATAATAACAACAAATTGCATATTTAAAAATAATAAATAACACGTGATTTTAGACGAGTTCGACAGCGAGTATTACAATTCAGTTTTCAGTTTAGTTGCAGGCGTTTAATATATTTTTCTTAAACATCTGTTGTTGGAATTTTATTACAATTTAGATAAAAACAAGTTGCTTAGAAACATGTTGCATTTGTTTTGATTTGATTTTTTGTTGCTGCTGCTGCTGTTCTTTCTTTAAGTAATTTAACTGAGAAATGTTTTAAATATTTATTAGAAGCTTTAACTTGCATATTTATGAAACAAGAATGAAAATATGGAAGTTGTTTTTAATTGAAAATAATTAAAATAAATTAAATAAAAATTAGTTGTACAACATTAATACAACAAACTAACTGCTGCTATAGCAGCTACTGCTGATAATTTCATTCCAAGTTCAGTTAAGAAAAACAAAAATGTTGGACGCCACGAGGTAAACAACTAGAAGTGAATGTCAATGGAAATCCAAGTCAAAGCTAAACATACACACTTTATTCCCAGGCCAATCTCTCTCTGTTATAAACAGACAGAAAGGGATTTTAGTTTAATTATAGAAAACAACACGCAACTATTTTATTCATTCATAAGATTTTCATTGTTAAGTTTTTTTTTTAAATTTTGCACTATTTAGCTAACATCCTCTTAATTATTTAAATTCAATTGTTTCTGTATATTTCTGTTTTATTAAACAATTAACCTTAAATTGCTTTTTCTTTAGCCAATAACAATTATTTCCTTTGGTCACACCTTTAAAATCAAATCAATTTACAATTTTTTCTATTTATTTATAGAGTTTGTTCTTTCTAATTACTTGGTCACTATGCTAAATCTATAAAAAAAAAAAAAAACAAACAAATTTTGTTTTATTTTTATGTTCAATAACAAATATATTATTTCATTATGTTAGAATGTGTGTATGTAGTGTTCATAAACAATTTATGTTTAATTGAACAATACAAAGTTCATTGAACACATTCGGTATCATCGAGTTAATAAAAATAGACAGGCTTCAAATTTCAAAATGTTGGCCTAAGGGCAAAAATCCAAAATAGATTTTTTTTTTCAAAAGTATAAGTTTATTAGAATGTTTTGCGTAAACATTTTAATTAACTTTAACATTATTGTAATTTGTGTATTAAGTCTTTTGTTTATTAGTGTTTAATAGAAGTTTCTGTCTTAAGTTTTTTGTTTCTATATTCTATATGAACTACTAGTCAATAGACTAGTCTATAGTCTAGTCTAGTCTAGTCTAGTCTATAGTCTAGTCTATAGTCTAGTCTAAAGCCTAGTCTATAGTCTAGTCTATAGTCTAGTCTATAGTCTAGTCTATAGTCTAGTCTATAGTCTAGTCTATAGTCTAGTCTATAGTCTAGTCTAGTCTAGTCTATAGTCTAGTCTATAGTCTAGTCTATAGTCTAGTCTATAGTCTAGTCTATAGTCTAGTCTATAGTCTAGTCTATAGTCTAGTCTATAGTCTAGTCTATAGTCTAGTCTATAGTCTAGTCTATAGTCTAGTCTATAGTCTAGTCTATAGTCTAGTCTATAGTCTAGTCTATAGTCTAGTCTATAGTCTAGTCTATAGTCTAGTCTATAGTCTAGTCTATAGTCTAGTCTATAGTCTAGTCTATAGTCTAGTCTATAGTCTAGTCTATAGTCTAGTCTATAGTCTAGTCTATAGTCTAGTCTATAGTCTAGTCTATAGTCTAGTCTATAGTCTAGTCTATAGTCTAGTCTATAGTCTAGTCTATAGTCTAGTCTATAGTCTAGTCTATAGTCTAGTCTATAGTCTAGTCTATAGTCTAGTCTATAGTCTAGTCTATAGTCTAGTCTATAGTCTAGTCTATAGTCTAGTCTATAGTCTAGTCTATAGTCTAGTCTATAGTCTAGTCTATAGTCTAGTCTATAGTCTAGTCTATAGTCTAGTCTATAGTCTAGTCTATAGTCTAGTCTATAGTCTAGTCTATAGTCTAGTCTATAGTCTAGTCTATAGTCTAGTCTATAGTCTAGTCTATAGTCTAGTCTGTAGTCTAGTCTGTAGTCTAGTCTATAGTCTAGTCTATAGTCTAGTCTATAGTCTAGTCTATAGTCTAGTCTATAGTCTAGTCTATAGTCTAGTCTAGTCTATAGTCTAGTCTATAGTCTAGTCTAGTCTATAGTCTAGTCTAGTCTATAGTCTAGTCTAGTCTATAGTCTAGTCTAGTCTATAGTCTAGTCTATAGTCTAGTCTATAGTCTAGTCTATAGTCTAGTCTATAGTCTAGTCTATAGTCTAGTCTATAGTCTAGTCTATAGTCTAGTCTATAGTCTAGTCTATAGTCTAGTCTATAGTCTAGTCTATAGTCTAGTCTATAGTCTAGTCTATAGTCTAGTCTATAGTCTAGTCTATAGTCTAGTCTATAGTCTAGTCTATAGTCTAGTCTATAGTCTAGTCTATAGTCTAGTCTATAGTCTAGTCTATAGTCTAGTCTATAGTCTAGTCTATAGTCTAGTCTATAGTCTAGTCTATAGTCTAGTCTATAGTCTAGTCTATAGTCTAGTCTATAGTCTAGTCTATAGTCTAGTCTATAGTCTAGTCTATAGTCTAGTCTATAGTCTAGTCTATAGTCTAGTCTATGTCTAGTCTATAGTCTAGTCTATAGTCTAGTCTATAGTCTAGTCTATAGTCTAGTCTATAGTCTAGTCTATAGTCTAGTCTATAGTCTAGTCTATAGTCTAGTCTATAGTCTAGTCTATAGTCTAGTCTATAGTCTAGTCTATAGTCTAGTCTATAGTCTAGTCTATAGTCTAGTCTATAGTCTAGTCTATAGTCTAGTCTATAGTCTAGTCTATAGTCTAGTCTATAGTCTAGTCTATAGTCTAGTCTATAGTCTAGTCTATAGTCTAGTCTATGTCTAGTCATAGTCTAGTCTATCGTCTAGTTCTATAGTCTAGTCTCTAGTCTAGTCTATAGTCTCGTCTATAGTAGTCTATAGTCTAGTCTATAGTCTAGTAATAGTTAGTAGTCTAGTCTATAGGTCTAGTCTATAGTCTAGTCTATAGTCTAGTCCTATAGTCTAGTCTATAGTATAGTCTATAGTCTAGGTCTATAGTCTAGTCTATAGACTAGACTATAGTCTAGTTCTATAGTCTAGTCTATAGTCTAGTCTATAGACTAGACTATAGTCTAGTCTATAGTCTTCGTCTATAGTCTAGTCTATAGTCTATAGCTAGCCTATAGTCTAGCCTATAGTCTAGTCTATAGTCTAGTCTATAGTCTAGTCTAGTCTAGTCTAGTCTAGTCTAGTCTATAGTCTAGTTTATAGTCTAATCTATAGTCTAGTCTATAGTCTAGTCTTTATTCCAAATTGTAATTTTTTGGATTGTTGCCACTTAAATTAAGAACTATTTTCAAAAAGTCTTGTAAATATGAATGATTTAAAAGACAATAATGCATTTCAATCCAAAGAAGGCTTTTCGAATATTCTACAATCCTACAAAGTTTTAAAATAACTATCTATTTAATTGTTAATTTCAAACTATTGTGAAATTATTTTAAATTGTGTTATTTAATATATTTTAAATGCATTTTTAATGAATTTGTTTGTTTTTTGCGATTTTTATTAAATAAAGTCATATCAAAATTGACAAGTTGTAATTTTAATTAAACTTGTGATTTAAAAACGATTTTACGATTTATAGGAAAATTTTTATAAAAATTTAAATAAAAATCGTATGACACACATGCACAGTTATATTAAATGTAGAATATTAAAATTATATTTAATTGTTTTTTAAATTGGAAGGCCTATTTAATGTTATTTAATGAATTTTTTACAGGGGGAATCCCTTTAAGTTTAACTAATAACTCTATTAATTTTCCATTAAGATTGTAAATGACGCGTTCTAAAAAATTGAATTAAATATTAATTAGTGGTTCAAGTATTTACTAAGCGTTAATCTTGAATGAATTTGCAAAAATAGTTAATTGAATTAGTTTAAAAAAGTTATACTATTTAAGAGCAGGGTACACGAGGAACTTAGTTACCCAACTTGAAATAGTAATTAGCACTACGTCGATTAGTGCTTTAGAAACATTGCCGGAAATTTTGCCCTTTGAAACACACTTAACATAAGAGGCAGCACTAGACTATAGACTAGACTATAGACTAGACTATAGACTAGACTATAGACTAGACTATAGACTAGACTATAGACTAGACTATAGACTAGACTTTAGACTAGACTATAGAATAGACTATAGACTAGACTATAGACTAGACTATAGACTAGACTATAGACTAGACTATAGACTAGACTATAGACTAGACTATAGACTATACTATAGACTAGACTATAGACTAGACTATAGACTAGACTATAGACTAGACTATAGACTAGACTATAGACTAGACTATAGACTAGACTATAGACTAGACTATAGACTAGACTATAGACTAGACTATAGACTAGACTATAGACTAGACTATAGACTAGACTATAGACTAGACTATAGACTAGACTATAGACTAGACTATAGACTAGACTATAGACTAGACTATAGACTAGACTATAGACTAGACTATAGACTAGACTATAGACTAGACTATAGACTAGACTATAGACTAGACTATAGACTAGACTATAGACTAGACTATAGACTAGACTATAGACTAGACTATAGACTAGACTATAGACTAGACTATAGACTAGACTATAGACTAGACTATAGACTAGACTATAGACTAGACTATAGACTAGACTATAGACTAGACTATAGACTAGACTATAGACTAGACTATAGACTAGACTATAGACTAGACTATAGACTAGACTATAGACTAGACTATAGACTAGACTATAGACTAGACTATAGACTAGACTATAGACTAGACTATAGACTAGACTATAGACTAGACTATAGACTAGACTATAGACTAGACTATAGACTAGACTATAGACTAGACTATAGACTAGACTATAGACTAGACTATAGACTAGACTATAGACTAGACTATAGACTAGACTATAGACTAGACTATAGACTAGACTATAGACTAGACTATAGACTAGACTATAGACTAGACTATAGACTAGACTATAGACTAGACTATAGACTAGACTATAGACTAGACTATAGACTAGACTATAGACTAGACTATAGACTAGACTATAGACTAGACTATAGACTAGACTATAGACTAGACTATAGACTAGACTATAGACTAGACTATAGACTAGACTATAGACTAGACTATAGACTAGACTATAGACTAGACTATAGACTAGACTATAGACTAGACTATATACTAGACTATAGACTAGACAATAGACTAGACTATAAATTATGCTTTTCCTACATAGAGTCCAACATCGATATCGTTTTGCTATTTCCCTTCTTTATCTGATATATCTATTTAGGTTTTTGATCAAGAATTACTTCTAGATTGTAAACCCTATAGGTCACAGATATAGTGCTGTTCAAGAACCGGATCTTTAGTAGAGCAGAAATAAAATTTTATGTAAAAATATAGATTTCCATCTTTGTTGGACTTAAAATTGTTACTACATTGTTTGTTTAAATCCTGCATCACTTAAGGTCTTAGAAATAGACAACTTAATGAAAATACACACCCTGTAAAACTTTTGAGTGGTTTTAGATAAAAAAAATAATGTATTTATCTAACTCAACTATCTCAGAATCCATATGTCAGAATAGTGAAAGTAATTATTTATTTATTAATTAATTACTAACTGATATTATCTGGTTTAAAATGTTAATTATGAATTTATTTGTTTTAAATCAACAGCAGCAAATTGTGATCATTTAATCACATAAATATTCCATTAAATAAAATTCGTGAATAAATTTTAAATTCAAATTTAAAACAACACACTTAAGCAAACATTTATAAATAAAAAACTTTTGTTTGTCGAGAAGTTTTTTTGTTGTTAAAAAAAACTACTCATATCATAGTTTTTTGTTTTAATAAATTACTCGACAATAATTTAACTAAACTTTAGTTTAAATAAAGTTGTTCCTTATGTAATATAAAATAAATGTTAATAAATTTATTGAAACAAAAAAAAAACTAAAGTTTAATTTAATAGTTTGCCATTAAACTTATTAACATATAATTGCAATTTAAATTAAAGCAACAGCAGGCAGTCAGCAACAACAACTACAGCAATAAAATTAAAAATTGTTAAATAATCTGAAAATGATTTAATGAAAACGAAAACAAACGGGCGTGAGTGAGTGAAAAAAAAACCTAGAATAGATTATTTAAAATAGTGAATATTTAATAAGTTTAAACAATATCCTCACCGGAATCATTGACTTTATTGAAAAAAGTAACTTTACAAGCAACAAAACCAACCACATCTGTCTGAAATTGAATAATATTTTTTATACAATTTTTTTTATTAAAATTACAACAAATAAACACTTGTTTCCCGCCATTAGAACATGATATTCAAACTGAACAAAAAAAACAGCAACAATATCCATGAATTATAGAAAATACAAAAAAATAAATCTATGAATAAAAACCCCAGATGGCAAACTACAATCACCCATTACTATTCACTCACTCACTCACTTACCGGCTCACTCGACATTTTCAAATGTTATATTTAAATTCAGAATAAAACTTAAACGGAAGGACGGACGCTAACGAGGACAGACGGATGTTTATAACTGAAGTTTAGAACTTTTGTTTTTTTCTAATATTATTCATACAGCAAGGGAACTGCTGAATAGTAAGAACTTGTGCTAGATGTATTGAGATATCATGCAACTTTTGTTTTTTTTTTTCTATCAAACTATTTCCCTCTAAAATTGCATTTTATTATGAAGGCATATTATGAACAATAACTAATAGAATAATTCCAGAAACTCACGATTTATTATTTAATTTAACAATGAATTAAATGTTAGAACTTTTCTTTAAATTTTTACATTTACAAGTTAACTGATCGATCAAAAAACAACAAAAAAAACTGCATAAATACAATGTATTTTAAATTAAAGCAGGCAGCAGCAAAAATAAAAAAGTAAGTCATGAAAATTTTGTTGTAATTCCGTTCCAATATCTACTACCGTAATATTTGCATATGTATATAAAACAACAATAACATTCAACAAAAAATTGACGTCATATTATGGACAAAAACAATCGCACACGTTTTTATAAAACAAAAGACTTAAGAAACAAGCACCATTATGTTTTATTGTTGGTTTCTTTTTTAATACAATTTACAACCGGCATTTATTTAAAATGGAGTTTATGTTAAGAATTCTTTAAACAATGTTGTAACTTGTCACTCATATGAAACATAAATTTCCGTGAAATTTATAAATATTGTTGAGAAAGTTCCGTCTAACAAATTTCAAGTACAAAGTCCAACAGTTGAAGCATCTATCGTTTATGTTTCTATGTATTAAGTTTGACATTTTTACAAGATCTATTGTTATTGTTTGCCAACAGTTAGCAGTTTCAAATTTCATTCTAACTAACTGTCAAATCACTTGTCAACTAGACACATGTCTTTGACATTTATGTTTAGCACCATATAAAAATTTAAAATTTATAGCAAATTTATGCAGTTTTATGTAATAAAACATGTTTTAAAACCGAGAAAAATACATAATAACTAGAATATCTGGAAAACTAAAGATGCTACTGTGAAAGTGATTTCACTCATAAAATTCACCAAAAATGTCACATCACTTGTCAAAGTAATCACTTGTTTAAAACATGGTTCATAAAATGTATAAAACTCTCTGAAGCCCGGTTGGGAAATTATCATTTCTTACAATAAAGACCCTTCTTAAATCTTTTTCTTCTAATCAATTTCGATTCTTTTTAAACTGTCATGGAATATTTGTTATACAAATGTCAGTCGTAAAAAACGTCATCCTGTATGAGTATTTCTTTTTTATAGAATACTAAAATGTTGTAAGTTTAACCAAAAGTAGACTAAATACGGGAATTTCCGACTTATTTTTTATCATTGTTATATTTATAGAAAGTTGTACAAGAATTCAAATTAATTAACACTTTGACAGATAAGCTGTATTTCAAATAGTTTTAAGTACAGTGTGACATTTTTAGCCTTGTCTATAACCGCGTATAAAAACTATTCTATAGTCTAATCTATAGTCTAGTCTAGTCTATAGTCTAGTCTATAGACTAGACTATAGTCTAGTCTATAGTCTAGTCTATAGTCTAGTCTATAGTCTAGTCTATAGTCTAGTCTATAGTCTAGTCTATAGTCTAGTCTATAGTCTAGTCTATAGTCTAGTCTATAGTCTAGTCTATAGTCTAGTCTATAGTCTAGTCTATAGTCTAGTCTATAGTCTAGTCTATAGTCTAGTCTATAGTCTAGTCTATAGTCTAGTCTATAGTCTAGTCTATAGTCTAGTCTATAGTCTAGTCTATAGTCTAGTCTATAGTCTAGTCTATAGTCTAGTCTATAGTCTAGTCTATAGTCTAGTCTATAGTCTAGTCTATAGTCTAGTCTATAGTCTAGTCTATAGTCTAGTCTATAGTCTAGTCTATAGTCTAGTCTATAGTCTAGTCTATAGTCTAGTCTATAGTCTAGTCTATAGTCTAGTCTATAGTCTAGTCTATAGTCTAGTCTATAGTCTAGTCTATAGTCTAGTCTATAGTCTAGTCTATTAGTCTAGTCATATAGTCTAGTCTATAGTCTAGTCTATAGTCTAGTCTATAGTCTAGTCTATAGTCTAGTCTATAGTCTATTCTATAGTCTAGTCTATAGTCTAGTCTATAGTACTAGTCTATAGTCTAGTCTATAGTCTAGTCTATAGTCTAGTCTATAGTCTAGTCTATAGTCTAGTCTATAGTCTAGTCTATAGTCTAGTCTATAGTCTAGTCTATAGTCTAGTCTATAGTCTAGTCTATAGTCTAGTCTATAGTCTAGTCTATAGTCTAGTCTATAGTCTAGTCTATAGTCTAGTCTATAGTCTAGTCTATAGTCTAGTCTATAGTCTAGTCTATAGTCTAGTCTATAGTCTAGTCTATAGTCTAGTCTATAGTCTAGTCTATAGTCTAGTCTATAGTCTAGTCTATAGTCTAGTCTATAGTCTAGTCTATAGTCTAGTCTATAGTCTAGTCTATAGTCTAGTCTATAGTCTAGTCTATAGTCTAGTCTATAGTCTAGTCTATAGTCTAGTCTATAGTCTAGTCTATAGTCTAGTCTATAGTCTAGTCTATAGTCTAGTCTATAGTCTAGTCTATAGTCTAGTCTATAGTCTAGTCTATAGTCTAGTCTATAGTCTAGTCTATAGTCTAGTCTATAGTCTAGTCTATAGTCTAGTCTATAGTCTAGTCTATAGTCTATAGTCTAGTCTATAGTCTAGTCTATAGTCTAGTCTATAGTCTAGTCTATAGTCTAGTCTATAGTCTAGTCTATAGTCTAGTCTATAGTCTAGTCTATAGTCTAGTCTATAGTCTAGTCTATAGTCTAGTCTATAGTCTAGTCTATAGTCTAGTCTATAGTCTAGTCTATAGTCTAGTCTAGTCGTCTATAGTCTAGTCTATAGTCTATAGTCTAGTCTATAGTCTAGTCTATAGTCTAGTCTATAGTCTAGTCTATAGTCTAGTCTATAGTCTAGTCTATAGTCTAGTCTATAGTCTAGTCTATAGTCTAGTCTATAGTCTAGTCTATAGTCTAGTCTATAGTCTAGTCTATAGTCTAGTCTATAGTCTAGTCTATAGTCTAGTCTATAGTCTAGTCTATAGTCTAGTCTATAGTCTAGTCTATAGTCTAGTCTATAGTCTATAGTCTAGTCTATAGTCTAGTCTATAGTCTAGTCTATTAGTCTAGTCTATAGTCTAGTCTATAGTCTAGTCTATAGTCTAGTCTATAGTCTAGTCTATAGTCTAGTCTATAGTCTAGTCTATAGTCTAGTCTATAGTCTAGTCTATAGTCTAGTCTATAGTCTAGTCTATAGTCTAGTCTATAGTCTAGTCATAGTCTAGTCTATAGTCTAGTCTATTAGTCTAGTCTAGTCTATAGTCTAGTCTATTAGTCTAGTCTATAGTCTAGTCTATAGTCTAGTCTATAGTCTAGTCTATAGTCTAGTCTATAGTCTAGTCTATAGTCTAGTCTATAGTCTAGTCTATAGTCTAGTCTATAGTCTAGTCTATAGTCTAGTCTATAGTCTAGTCTATAGTCTAGTCTATAGTCTAGTCTATAGTCTAGTCTATAGTCTAGTCTATAGTCTAGTCTATAGTCTAGTCTATAGTCTAGTCTATAGTCTAGTCTATAGTGTAGTCTGTAGTCTAGTCTATAGTCTAGTCTATTCAAGTGGAGTCTAGTCTACGGCCTAATCTAGTCTAGTCTATAATGTAGTCTATAATCTAGTCTAGTATATAGCCTAGTCTATAATCTAGACATGTCAAGTGATAATATATTTAATTAGTGTACCTATAATTATTCCCTTAAATGTTAAAATGTAAAAACCAGCACCACTATTTTTTAGTTGTTTCTTAAAAAATGTTTCATAAATAAATAAAACAACTATATTAAAATTTATTGTTTAACGTAATAACAATTTCTATAACGAACAGATGTAAGTTTTTTTGCAAATTGTTTTATTGGGTTTTTTATCTTGTAAGACCGCGCGTGGTTTACATTATTCACGCGTTAATAGTAACTTGATGTTAATTATTATTTTTATACTTTATCCGTTATTAGAACTAAAGTGAAAATGTTTATAACGATTATTACGTTTACAAAAGATTAATCAACAAATCAAAATTACAATTTGTTACATAAAACACTACTAAAAACAAGTGGTAAAACAATTAACAAAATAAGTATTTATTAATGGGGTTTTAATACATTTATAATATTAATATGTATAGTAAGTGTGAAAACAAATCAATTTTGAAATGTTTACGGAAATCTTTGAAATGTCTATGCAAAACATTTCATATCTATTTTTATTTAGTCGATAGTTAGTTAATAAGGATCTAATTATTAAACTTGAATTTCATGGGGTTTTAACGAAATATTACGGCTATTAAACAATTATTAAATAATTTTTTTTTTTTTTTTTTACTTAATGTATAAAATGTTTATTAATAGTTTAATTGATCTTTGTTATAAACCTTTTAAAATTGGTTTCCTACCATGACGAAAAATATCAATAAATTTAAATCACCTGTTAAAAATTGAGGAAAAGTAAATGTAACGCTTGATTTGTGTGGCTAATTAGAATTTTATATAAAAATTACTTCATTTTTATTGATATTACTTATTTTTTTTTCAATTAAGTTGTAATCTTTTTTAATTAAATAATATTATTTTTAATATTAGCTAAAACAATAGAATTTAGGCAGCACGTTTTTGGTTGTTAATTACTTTTTTATAATTTTATATAATTTTCCTATAAGTTTCATTGTCGTGTATGTTTAAAGCTCAATGGAATTCTAAAAATAGCTTAAAATATTTACAATCATTGCATGTTGTCAAAATATTAGATTGAAGGTTAAAAATATGCCTTAGTGACCTTTATACATAACTTTTATGGGAAAATAGAGTTAATCTTCACATTTGTGTATAAAAAGGGGGGGGGGGGTCGTTTTCCGATTTTCTCAATCGGCTTCCGCTAAAGATAAACATTAGTTAATGATCATCTTAGCTAATTGCTGATAAATATGGAATGTTTTTAGAGGGAAATTTGAGACTCAGTGCCTAGGAAGTAACATCTATATTCTCCTCAGCAAACTCTGTAGTATCGTCTCTAAACACATTCATTACGACCTCAACAGTTTTTTATATATGTATGTAACTTTGTCTTTAGATACTATGGCGATCTCTTATAAACTCGTCTAAATAGTCTCGTCTTTTGTTCAAGATCTCGTTTATAAACACATTTAAATTTTCGTTTAAAAACACATCCATAAACTTGTATACGTCCCAAAAATGTATTTATTAACTCGACTAAAGTCTCGTCTGTAATCTTGTGTAAAAATTTGTTAATAGTTTCGTTTGTAGTTTCTTCTATATCCTCGTCTATAGTATCTGTATATAAACGTTTGTCTACTAACTCGTCTGTAGTTTCGTCTTTTTCATAAACTTGTCTGCCCATAAACTTTGTCATAAACACGTCGTAGGCTCCTCTATAACCTCGTTTTCATATACATCTATAGCCTCGTCTATATGTTAATGTATCGTCTAAAATAGCTTTAAACTCTTACCCCCTTATTTACAAACAACATTTTTATTTTACACAGAAAAAATAAATTTTAAAAAATTTTCAATTAAACGATTAATCAAAAATTTTAAAAGGGTTCAATTCATTTTGTATTTGAATCATAAAAATGTATAATCAAATACGTATTTAACAACAACAAAAATATAAAAAAATAAAAATTTTGTATACGAAATCAATTATAAGTAGTAATTGAATATACAATTTTTGTTATAGGTTGAACTTCAATAAATAAAGTAATTGAAAACGAGGTTTTGGTAATTGAAATCGTTTTTCAGTTTTTTCTGTGTATAAACGATTTATAAAACAAAATTTCCATATAAAATCTAATTTATAAACTGTTTATAAAATAAAAATTTTGTTTGTGAATAAGGGGGTTAATCTCGTCTCTAAGGTTGTCTACAAACTCAATTATAGTTTCGTATAAACTTAAATGTATTCTCGTCTAAAAACTAGTCTATAATATCGCCAATATAAACGTCTCGTCTAGTCTGCTGTAGTCTCTATATTTTATTGTACTTTTTTAACTCGTTCGTAATCATCCCTAAACACATCAAAAAACACATCTGATAACTAGTCATAAGTCACTCTATAACTCGTGTACAATTTGGTTCATAAACATATCTAAAAACTTGTCTGTTGACACGTCTATAATATCGGCTATAAACCCATCTCTAATCACGGTTATGGGGTCTATAAACTGGTCTGATGTATATTTAGTCCTTCTATATACTCGTCTATAAGCTCGTTTTTAATCCCATCTGTAAACTCTTTAATGGCCTCTTCTTCAGTCTGATCTATAATCTCGGCTATAAATCCATCTCTAATCACGACTATGAGGTATATAAACTCATCTAAAGTATATATAGACCTTCCATAAACTCGTTTTTAATCCCATATGTAAACTAGTTTATAGGCTCTTCTTCAGTCTGATCTACATATCTGCTGTAGTATGGTTTATATATTGTCTGTCGTCTAGTCTATAAATTTATCCATAAACTCGTCTGTAGTCTCGTTGAAAGACTAATCTGTAGTATCGTCTATAGTTTCATCCATAAATTCATCCTTTAACTCATCTGAAGTCTTCATAGCCTTTCTATAAACTCGTCGATAATCCCGTTTATAGCGCCATCTGTAATCTCGTTTATAGGCTCGTTTGCAGTTTGATCTATATACTTTTCTGTAGCACATCACATCACAAGAACTTTAACAAACATGTTGACTCGTCTAATGTCCTTCTATAACTCGTCTAAAATCTCGACTCATCTAAAAACTATTCTTTAGTTTCATCTATAAATTCATCCATTAATTCATCTGAAGTCTCCATAGCCTTTCTATAAACTCGTCGATAATCCCGTTTTTAGCGTCATCTGTAATCTCGTTTATAGGCTCGTTTGCAGTCTGATCTATATACTTTTCTGTAGCACATATATGTATATAACAAGCACTTTATCAAAAATGTTGACTCGTCTAATGTCCTTCCATAACTCGTCTATAATCTTGACTCATCTAAAAACTCTTCTTTAGTTTCATCTATAAATTCATCCATTAACTCATCTGAAGTCTCCATAGCCCTTCTATAAACTCGTCGATAATCCCGTTTTTAGCGCCATCTGCAATCTCGTTTATAGGCTCGTTTGCAGTCTGATCTATATACTTTTCTATAGCACATCACATCACAAGCACTTTAACAAACATGTTGACTCGTCTTATGTCCTTCTATTACTCATCTATAATCTCGACTCATCTAAAAACTCTTCTTTTGACAAGTCTAAAATGTCATCTATAAACTCGCCTATAATCTCGACTATAAAGTCGTCTATAGTTTCATCTATAAATTCATCCATTAACTCATCTGAAGTCTCCATATCCGTTCTATAAACTCGTCGATAATCCCGTTTTTAGCGCCATCTGTAATCTCGTTTATAGGCTCGTTTGCAGTCTGATCTATATACTTTTCTGTAGCACATATATGTATATCACAAGCACTTTAACAAACATGTTGACTCGTCTAATGTCCTTCTATAACTTGTCTATAATATCGAATCGTCTAAAAACTCTTCTTTATCTTCATCTATAAATTCATCCATTAACTCATCTGAAGTCTCCATAGCCCTTCTGTAAACTCGTCGACAATCCCGTTTTTCGCGCCATCTGTAATCTCGTTCATAGGCTCGTTTGCAGTCTGATCTATATACTTTTCTGTAGCACATATATGTATATCACAAGCACTTTAACAAACATGTTGACTCGTCTAATGTCCTTCTATAACTTGTCTACAATCTCGACTCGTCTAAAAACTCGCCTTTTGATAAGTCTATAATCTCATCTATAAACTCGCCTATAATCTCGACTATAAACTCGTTTAAAGGATCGTAGAGAAACTCATCCATTAACTCATCTGAAGTCTCTATAGCACTTCTATAAACTCGTCGATAATCTCGTTTTAAGCCGCATCTGTAAACTCGTTTATAGGCTCATCTGCAGTCTGATCTATATATATGTATGTAGCACATATGTGTATGTATATCGCATGTAGCATAGCCTATAAATCCGTTCATAAACTCGTCTAAATTCTCGTCTATAGTATTTTCTTTACCTTAACTATAATGTCGTTTACAAACTGGTCTAAAAACTCGTCTAAAGTTTCGTTTATAAAATTATCTATAAACTCATCTATATATTGTAAATATGTACTAACAGAAATTTTCTTTCATTTAAAATATTATTTAAAAACAATAATTAATCAATACTTAAGTAGTCATTAAAATATTTAACTAATAAAGTCATCTAATTAGAATGTTTTTATTTCTGTTTTTTGTTAAATAATATTAATCATAAATATCATTAGCGTTAGTAGTAAATCAGTTTAAATATTAATAACAAAATCTGTTAACACTAATAAAACGTATAAAGTGCTTAAAACACTTTCTATTAACTTTTGAAAACAAATTTAAAAAAAAAATACTACTATTACTCATTTTTTAACTCCTTGGAATTGACTTATACAATAGCAAAATAAAGTTTATTTTTGTTTGGTGTTTTTTTCTATTGGTTCCCTAAACAATTTAATAATTTAACTGTAGTTTTTTTTAATTTATTATGGTTATTTGCAATTGAAACAATATAATTATTTCAAACAATTTTTTTTTAATGAAAAATAAAATAAAATACAATGACTACAAAAAAGGTAAATAATTGGCCTTCATTTGGTATAATTTTTTTTTTTTTTTTTTTTTTTTTTGTTTGTTTATTATTAGAAATGCAAACAATTTTGCGCAAAAAAAATCAAATCAATCATAAATTTGTTTAAATTAATATTAAATAAAGAATATTTTATTCAATATTAGCTATAAGGTCAAAAAAGGTTATTGTATAAAATTCACAATTTAAATAGAAAAAAATGGAATTGAAATAAATTTGAAAAAAAAAAAATAGAAAAATATAGAAATGTTTGTGTGTAAATTTTAATTGATATAAGGATATCCGTTTATAAAATGTTTATAAATTCATACATATTTACTATGTTTGTGTATAATTTTTTTTATGTTTATTTATATTTACACATGTATAAGCAATAAAATATTATTAGTTTATAGTTAAACAATAAATACTAGTTTTATTTGTTAAAAAAAAAAAAATTAAAAAAATTTTTATAACAAGTGTAAAACCATTAATATGATTTATGATCCATGATCAATAAACTTTAATTATAATAATCATCATAAAAGAAACACTCTTTTCACATTAAAAAAAAAAAAAATAAATATAGAATTTTTACTACTATTATACAATTTCCTACGTAATTTTATTTTTAATTATTCTAATATGTTTCACAATTGTTATTGTATAAAAAACAGCAAAAAAAACGTATAATAAGGTGTTAACATTTGTTAAAAAAAAACTTTATTTTTCATTACAAATCTCAATCAAACAGCATGTTAAAAAGTTCATATTATTGATAAATTAATAAATGAAACCGTTTAAATAAATCACATAAATTATTGTTTTCTAAATGTCTATTAATTATGTTCAAAAGCTAATAAAAATTTATTTAATTAATTATAATATTATACTAATTTTCTGCTTTTTAGCTAAATGTTAAAAATTTTTAATCCTCTTAAATTATTTGCCAAATACTATTTATTTAAAAAACAACTACTATAACAAAGCTTCACATAAAATGCTTATATTTTTTTTATACATAAATAAAACAAAACATGTTTGTTTTATTTTTAAAACTATTGAAATGCTAAATTGTTAATAAATTTTAGTTGTTTATTTTCTCCTAAATAAAAGGAATTTTTAATTTAATACATGATCATTAAAGATCAAGTTTGCGTTTTTAAACATTTTTACTCATAAAACAAAAGCATACTTTAGGGAGCATTCAAAAATGCTTTTATAAAGTTACCAGATTAATTATGTTAATTTAGCAGTTTTATTGAGAGCTCTTAAATAAATCATTGTATTTACAATGCTAATATTTGTCCTACAATATAAGCTTTATAAAATCCTATATAAACTCTTCTGCAGTCTTGTCTAAACTGATTGTCTTCTATAAATTGCTTTATAATCTTGTCTCTTCTCATTTCGGCACTAAATTCGGCTCTCCGCACTCTTCTAAAAGCTCATCTCTAAACTCCTCTATAAACTGCTTTATAGTCTCGTATATAGTCTACAAAATCGGCTAAAAACTGGTCTGAAGTATCATCTATAAACTTATGAGCACAAAATCTGCAAGATCTTCTAAAAGCTCATCACTAAACTCCTGTATATGTATATAATCTATAAAATCGTCTATGAACTGATCTGAAGTATCGTCTATAAACTCATGAGCACTAAATTAGCTTAAAAACTCCCCAAGCTCTTATTTAACTTTTCTATAAACTGATTTGTGCTCTCGTATGTAGTCTACAAAATTGTCTAAACATTGGTCTGAAGTCTCATCTATACAATTATCAGCACTAAATTCGCCTAAAAACTATCGAAGCTCTTCTAAAAGCTCAACCCCAACCTCCCCTATAAACTGATCTGTGCTCTCGTATGTAGTCTACAAAATGGACTAAAAATTGATCTGAAGTATCATCTATAAACTCATCTGCACTAAATTCGCCTGAAAACTCTCGAAGCTCTTGTAAAAGCTCATCTCTAAACTCCTCTATAAACTGATCTGTAATCTTGTATGTTGTGTATAAAATTGTCTAGAAAGTGATCTGTAGTCTCGTATGTAGTCTATAAAATAGTCTAAAAACTGGTCTAAAGTAACGTTTATAAACTCATTACCACTAAATTCGCCTAAAAACTCTCGAAGCTCTTCTAAAAGCTTATCTCTAAACTTCTCTATAAAACTGATGTGTAATTTTGTATGTTGCTTATTAAATTGTCTAAAAACTAATCTGAAGTATCGCCTATAAACTCATCAGCACTACATTCGCATAAAAAATGATCTTTAGTTCAAAATCGAGCATACGAGCAGCGAAGCGAGCGAGACGAGCTATCTAGCGAGCACGAGATCTAGCGAGCGAGCGAGCTAGAGCTATCGAGGAGCGGCGAGCGATCTATCGAGCGAGCGAGCAGCAGCTAGGCACTAGCTAGCGAGCGACTATGCTACTAGATCTATCGAGATCTATCTAATCTATATCTATCTAGTATATCTAATCATCTATCTATCTATCTATCTATCTATCTATCTATCTATCTATCTATCTACTATCTATCTATCTATCTATCTATCATCTATCTATTCTATCTATCTATCTATCTATCTATTATCTATCTATCATCATCTATCTATCTATCTACTCTAATCATCTACATCTATCTATCTATCTATCATCTATATCTAATCTACTACTCTTTATCTAACTATCATATCTATCTATCTATCTATCTACTATCTATCTATCTATCTATCTATCTATCTATCTTCTTATCTATCTCTATAAAGCCTCTAAACTCTGGTCTATAAATATACTCGTTTACAACTATATAAACTGGTCTATCGATCCATCTTAAAGCTCCTTTTTTATCCTTTTAAATAACAAAACACATTTAGATATTTTTTTTATAAATTTTTATATATTTTTTTTCAATATGGTCAATTATATATTTTATTTTCATTACATTTTGTTTTTTGTTTTTTATTTATATTTTAATTTAATTAAACTTATTTGATAAGATGCAGAATAAAACTGCATTATTATGTTTGTGGTATTTTTTTTTAATTTTTATTTAATATAAGCCAACTATGTATGTACTCGTATGTCTGTATATTTATACGTTTTTAATAATTAATTTATATGTTTTTTGTTAATTTTTATTTTATATTAATATGTATATCATAATAAGTGTTTATTTTTTTAATGATTTTATTTAAAGTGTTTTTTTTTTTTTTTTTGAGTAATTTATTAAATATAAATATTTTTTTTGTATTATAAATTAATTGTTTGCCATTATGTTTAAATTTACACTAAGGTACTTTTACTGTGTTTTATTATTTTTATTTTTTTGTATTTATTATTTAATAGAGATTATTTGCAAAAGTTTTTTCTTTATTATTTTAAATAAAACAATTATAAAAATGAAGATAAATTATGGTTTTTTTAAAACAAAAAAAGTTAAAAAAATATAATAGTTTACAATATTTATGATTAAGTTAATAAGGTATTTATAATTAAAAAAATATTAAAAAGTATTTAACAATTGAAATAATTAAATATAAAACGTTTTATATTTAAATGTAGTTAATATGTATGTATGTTTGTTAGAGAGTATGTAAAACATAAAAAGCATTTATTTACTATGTATGTATTTGCTTTTTTATTTAGATGTTTTTAACTTTTTCAAGAATGAAGCACAAAGATCTAATTTATAATTTTATTTTTGACTTTTTTTTATAAATTTAATATAAATAACGAAAACTAAGACACTTTTTTTTTAAATGATTTTTTTTGTTTGTTTTTGTGAGAGCTTTTTAATTTGAGGTTTATTATTTATTATATTTATGTATGTTTGTGTTTGTTTTGTTAAGCTAAAGCTACTAATATGACATGAGTTTTATTTAGAATATTTCAAATAATGAAATATTTTTTTTATTTAATAAGTTGTTTTTTTGTTATAAAAACGTTATTTTATTTTAAAGTTAACAAATTGTTTTTTTGTTTTTTTTATTTTTATTTAAATATGTTACCAGGAATGTTAACTTTATTTGTTTTATTTGCTCAAAAACTCAAAATTATTTCCCAAATAAAAAAATCATATGAAACCATAACAAACTTATTTGTTTATTTACACTGTTTTTTTTTTATATAAAAATAAACTATTAGTTTTTTTAATAAAATTACAAAGAAATTAAAAAATGTACAAAATGTATTTATTGTTTTTGTGTTGTTTTAAATTTAATTTAAAATTATTTTGTACAAATTAGTTTAATAGTTTTTTTTCTTTTATATTTCAAAATTAACATTTTAGAAAAAATATTTATAATTTTTGTTTAGAATTAGAAAAGGGGTAATATAACATAATTAATCACTTCACTTTATGTTTTGTAACTAAAAAATTCAAAATTATTTTGAAAAATTTTCATCTCTAAACTAGTCTATGGAATCTTTTTTATACACTCTTCTATAGTCTTTTTGATAAACTGGTCTATAATCTTTAATTCGACATTACAATTTGAAAATTCGCTTATTTGCAATTTAAAATACGTTTTCATTCGATATATAATGAACATTTTGAATTTTGGGATGATGTCATTCTATAACGAACAAGAAAATCGAAGTCAATTCGTTTCGAAATCGAACTATTGGCGAAAAATCTAATAATAGAGATGAATATGTTAAAGCCGAACAAAAATTGGAAATTTCAATAGAATTTTTATTCGAATAGAAATTTAATAGAAGTTCGAATTTTCAATAGAAATTCGAAATTTTGTTAGAAAATTGAATATTATAAAAAAAATTTTCAATTTCGATCTAAATATCAATTTTTTCATAGAAAATTGATTTTCGTAAAGATTTGAAATTTCGATAGAAATTCTAAATTTCGATTGGAATTGAAAATATCGATACAAATTCGTGTAATCAAATATTTGAAATAGAAAATCGAATATTATAAAAAATGTTTTAATTTCGATAGAAATTCTAATTCCAAACTGAATATCAATTTCTGATAGAAAATTGAAATTTCGAAAAGATTCGAAATTGAATTCAAAGTTTTGATAGATTTTCGATATTTTTATAAGAACTCAAGAATTCTATTTTAAATTCGAAATTTTGAAGAAATTTAAGATTTTGATAGAAATTCAAGATTTTCATAAAAATTCAAGATTTCGATAGAAATTAAAAATTTCGTTAGAAATACAAAATTTTTATAGAAATTCAAAATGTTGATAGAAATTCAAAATGTTGATAGAATTTCAATATTTTGATAGATTTTCGATATTTTGATAAAAACTCAAGAATTCTTTTTAAATTCAAAATTTCAAAGAAATTTAAGATTTTAATAGAAACTCAAGATTTCGATAGAAATTTAAGATTTCGATAGAAATTCAAAATTTCTATTTAAATTCAAAATTTCGAAAGAAATTCAAAATTTCGATAAAAATTCAAGATTTTGATAGAAATTCAAGATTTTGATAAAAATTCAAATTTCGAATAAAATTCGAGATTTCAAGATTTTGATAAAAATTCAAAATTTCGATAGAAATTCAAAATTTTGATAAAAATTCCAATTTCGAAAGAAATTCGAATTTTTTATAGAAATTCAAAATTTCGATAGAAATTCAAAATTTCGATAGAAATTCAAAATTTTTATAGAAATTTAAAATTTTGATAGAATTTCGCTATTTTGATAGATTTTCGATGTTTTGATTTCAAAGTTTTGATAGATTTTCGATAGAAATTCGATATTTTGATAAAAACTCAAGAATTCTATTTCGAAATTTCATAAAAATTCAAGATTTCTATAGAAATTCAAAATTTTGATAGAATTTCGATATTTTGATAAAAATTCAAGTTTTCTATTTAAATTCAAAATTTCGATAGAAATTTAAAATTTTGATAGAAAATTCCAAATTCGAAAGAAATTCGAATTTTTTATAGAAATTTTAAATTTTGAAAGAAAATTGATTTTTTTATGGAAAATCAAAAATTTTTTAGTAAATAGAAATTTTGATTGAAATTTAAGATTTCGATAGATATTTCTATAGAAATTCAAAATTTCGAAAGAGATTCAAATTTCAGAAAATCGATGTAAATTCTAAATTTCAAAAGAAATTCAAATTTCGAAATAAATTCAAATTTCGAAAGAAATTCAAATTTCGAAAGAAATTCAAATTTCGAAAGAAATTCAAATTTCGAAAGAAATTCAAATTTCGAAAGAAATTCAAATTTCGAAAGAAATTCAAATTTCGAAAGAAATTCAAATTTCGAAAGAAATTCAAATTTCGAAAGAAATTCAAATTTCGAAATAAATTCCAATTTCGAAAGAAATTCAAATTTCGAAAGAAATTCCAAATTTTGAAAGAAATTCAAAATTTTGAAAAAAATCCAAATTTTGAAAAAAAAATCATAATTACGAAAGAGATTCAAATATTGAAAGAAATTCAAATTTCGAAAGAAATTCCATTTCAAATTCAAAATTTTTATGGAAGATCAAAAATTATGTAGAAAATCTTGAAACTTCGATAAAAATTCAAACAGAATTTTCAGAAAAAAGTAGAATTTTTGAATCGAAACAGATAAGTTTTTTAGGAAATTTTTGATTTTAGAAGAAATATAAAATTTTTGAAGAATTGAGTTTTCAAATAAAAATCTAAATTTTCAAAAGAATTTTTCTCAAATGTTCAAAAAAAAGTTACTTCGAAATCGAACATGCGGACAAAATCTAATTCTTGAAAAATTAAGTTTTCAAAGAAATATCGAAATTTTAATGGAATTTTTGAAATGGTTGAAAAAATGTCCTTATTGCGGAGAAAAACTAATTGAATTTTAAGACAAAAAATCGAATTTCGGAAAAAAAATCTAAGAAATTAAGTTTTCAAAGAAATTTTATTTAGTAGAATTTCGAAATGTTTATAGAAAAATCTAAAAATTTTAAAAAAAAAAATTTTAGAATATAGAAATTTAGTTTTCTATTTGTATAGAAATATTGAAAAAATAACACTTAAACTTCAATAAAAATCTAAATTTTCTATAAACAATAAAAATTTCTTAAGAAAAATTTTATTTTTAGTAAAAATTTACCAAAAAAAAAAATTTCAAAACTTTTGATGAAAAACTTGACTTGCTTACTTAAAAAAGTTTAGATTTTAGCAATTTTTTTGTTTAAATTTTCTTATATATTTTTGAAAAGAAAATCATTCAAAATCATAATTTTCTAATTACAAAACTCGGTGAAATGTAGTGTTTTTAACTGGTTTTATCAATAATCTTAACTTTTGCTTTTGTTTTCTTTCTTTCTTTTAATTACAAATAATTTAGTTTCTGGCTATAATCTTAAAAACACATTTTATTTTTTTAATATATTTTTGCAATTCAACAATTTAATAGTTTTAATCTAAATCATAGTTATTTTCTTTTTTTATAGATTTTCTTCAAAATTACTTAAAATAACTTAAAGATTAAGGTGAATAAGTAATATGTTTTTTATGTATGTATGTATGTTGTATCTTAAAATTTAAAACGTAAATTTTTAAGGTTTTTAGTTTAATATTTAAAGTTTTGGTTGTTTTAAACTTAATGCTAAAAAGAAGAAAACTTAATAATAAAATTAATCTTATCAAAAAAAAAACAACTACAAATATATATATTTTATATTTTTTTGTGTTTTTCTTTCTATCTCTACTTTTGTTATTTTAGATTTTGTATTTGTCTTCTTAGCTAATGAGTTGAAAATGTTAGATTTTGAACTTTAAATATTTGTTTTAATGAAATTTTAAAGTTTTCTTTTTTTTGTGGTTTTTGTTTTAATGTTTAGTTTGTAAATTTAATGTATTAATGTTAAATATTTTTTTGTTTCTTTATTTAAAAAAAGAAATAATAAAGTCATATGTATGTATATGCAGTTGTATGTGTGTGTTAAGTCATTTTGAGCTATTGTATAGTAAAGTTAATAATAAAACAAACAAAAAATTAATTTGAATTTCAGTTCAAAAATTGCACTTGGAAAGTTATAATAATAATAAAAAACAAAACAATATTGAAAATGTTTAATTTACTTTTAGTATTTGAAAATTTATAGTTATAATAAAACATAAAGAAATAATATATAATTTACATGATTTCCAATGAATCCGAAATATTTATATAACTCAGTGGTAACAGTTAAAAAAAAAACTTTAAGTTTTTGTTATAATTTGTCTAGTAAAAGGCGGTTTTTAATGGTTAAACGTATTTTTGAAACAATAACAGCAATAATGATGAAAAATGTTTTAAGTCTAAAACATTTTAGACAAATTTGTGTAAAACAATTTTAACTTTTTCCAAATCTTTTAAAAATGAAAAAGAAATGTGTGTGAATGTTTAATTATAGAAAATATTCCCACGACCAGCGTTGAAATCCCCAACATTACTTTAATGTAATTGATTGTTTTGATGAGAATTATGATGAGTATGAGCAGTGTTATCTTGCTGTTGTTGTGAAGACATCATATTCATTTGTTCGGCTGTAGCTTCCGCATCTAAGGATGTTGATTGTTGTTGTTGCTGTTGCTGCTGTTGTTGTTGTTGCCCATTTTGGGCGCACTGCTAGAACCATGGTCTAGGATTTGCTGCATCATATGGTTTAGGCATACCCAACGATGAAGATCTATAGGCCGATGGCGGCGGTTGACCATAACCAGCCGCAGCAGCTGCTGCCGCTGCAGTTGCTGGACCACCCAACAGTGACGAAGGATTAAATATCATACGTGTATGATAATCATCATGTCGTAAATATTGTTGATACAACTGTGAATTGGCAGCATCCAATTGTGAGGCAGCATTCATAAAGTAAGGCGAGGCTCTGGTTGAGGGATGTGCTGCTAGAAAACTATAAGGATTGGGTGTGGCTGCTGGATTTAAGGCGGCCTGGGTTTTATCCATAACACTGGCTGCTGCAGCCGCTGATGAAGCTGAAGCATCATTGGCTGTGGCACTTCTGCTGTGGGCGGGTGCTGGTGGCATATAGTAGGGATTAGAGGCATCTCTAAATTGATCTAAATAACTGCTACCAGTTTGATCGCCATATAAACCCAGAGTACTGGCTGTATGGCCAAAGTTGAAAGCACTTCCTGGCACCATGCCAGCGGCAGTTTTTAATGAAATGGCGGCTGCATCTAAAGCAGATGTAGCCGAAGATGAGGTGGTCGATGAAGAGTTATTGTTGGCATTTGTACTGGAGTTTTGTGATCCCACAGTAGCTTGAGATGAATTTGAGGTGGATAGTGGAGAACCAACGCCGGTCGATTTGAGGCCAGCATAAAGTTGAAAACTTTGCAAAGCTTGCATATGATGGGCTGTAGCGGAGGCTGTGGAATTTTGTGTATTGGGATTGTATTGTGAGGAGTGTAGCGCCTGCTGCTGCTGTTGTTGTTGTTGCTGCTGCTGATGAGCCGCTTGGGATTGATGATGTTGGTGTTGTTGTGCTTGATGCTGTTGCTGCTGCTGCTGTTGTTGTTGCTGTAATTGTTGGGCCTGTTGTTGGGCTTGTTGTTGAGCCTGTTGCTGCTGAGCTTTGGCTGCGGCGGCTGCCTGCTCTGCTGCTATAGTAGAGGCCTTCTTTTTGCGTCCTCTTTTGGCGGGTGGTGGCTTTTGAGGTTCTACATGTTGTGTATGTTGTTGTTGTTGTTGCTGCTGCTGTTGGGCTTGCTGAGCTGCAGCATTGGCCTGCGCATTATTACCCGCCAAATTATGTAAATAACTAGAGGCAGAGGGCATTTGATGTGGATTACCATAGATACTGGCACCCGCTGTACTGGCCGCATTACCCGCCGATTGCATAGAATTCAAATAAAGTTGTGAAGCTGCTGAGGTCAGCCCTTTAGAGGCTGTAGACGCTGCTGTTGCTGAATTGTAGGTATGAGCAGCCGGTGGCATAGTTTTGTCATAATAATTACTGGCCGCCGATTGGCCGGTAAGACCCATTAAAGAGGGATCTCCCAAGGGGTGTAGAAGAGAAGCTGCTGGATTATTGTAGGTTTGCGCTGGGGGTGGTGGTGGTGTGGGTTTATTATAGGCCGACAAATGATGTGTATGCGTTAGATGATGGGAGGCTGTCATGGCATTTAGCAAAGGATTATTTGAGGCCGATACCGCATTTGCCGACGTGGAGGATTCATGAGTGTTTACAGAAGAGTTGTTGTTGGCGGTAGAAGCTGAGTTTTTATCGTTCGCTGTGGTAGAGTGTTTTTGGCTTTGCGTCTGATGTTGTTGTTGTTGACCATAATTATGGCTTAATTGTTGATGTTGCTGCTGTTGGGTTGTTTGTTGCTGTTGTGAGTTTTGTGCTAATTTACTTGCATTGCTATTGTATAAGCTATGTTGTTGTTGTTGCTGCTGCTGTTGTTGTTGTGAGTGCATTGTATGATGTTGCTGATGTGCCATATAGGTGTTGTCTGTGTTAGACATATTTAAAGGTTGTTGCAAAGAGGATTCGCTCGATTTTTGTTGCTGCTGCTGTTGATTATGTTGCTGCATTATATTGCCACCAGCTGAAGCACTTGAAGTTGCATAACCCATGGGATTTTTGTTTAACATATCTAAAGTTGATTTATTTTGATGCTGCTGTTGCATAGTTTGATTTTGTTGTAGAGACGACTGTTGTTGCTGTTCTGCTGTAGTCTGCTGTGGCTGTTGTTGTTGGTGCTGCTGCATTAAATGTGCTGCCAAATGTTTATTTTGTTCTTGCTGCAGGCTCTTGTGAGCCTGTTGCTGCGTCTGTTGTTGCTGCTGGGACGTTTGTTGTTGCTGTTGCATTTGACACGCTTGTGTATCTTTGGTATAGTCTTTAGGGAAACCCAGGGAAGCAGCATGATTGTACATGGCAAAGGCTTTTTCAGGAGCTATATTGCCCAATTGTTTGCCAAATGCCATGGAGCCCAAGAAAGAATCAAACATTTGAGAATATTTACTCAATTGTTGTTGTTGCTGCTGCTGCTGTTGTTGATCTTGTTGGGAGGTAACAGCTTGAGTTTGTTGTTGTTGCTGTTGTTGGGATTGTGTTGATTGTTGTTGCATTTGCTGTTGAGATTGCTGCAACTGCTGTTGTTGAGTTTGTTGTGGCGCTTGACTTAACAAAGCCGAAAGAGTAGATTGTTGCTGCTGCTGTTGAGAAGGTTGATGTTGTTGATTATTTTGCTGTGTTGCCACTTTATTTTGCTGTGTTATTTGCTGCTGCTGCTGCTGCTGTTGTGTTGCTTGTGTCTCATCACATTTCTGCATTTTCCTAGCAGTGCCTCCACTATAATCCATTCCTAAAAGATCATCTCCAGGTCGTTTTAATGGATTTGCGACATGTTGAGATTTTTGTGCATGTGCCTGTTGATGCATATGTTGCATAAATGCAGCCATATCACCAGAATTCGAGCAAGATCCCAAACTACTGGGAGTATTCGCCTGCATACTATAACTTTGTGCAGCCGGAGATGAGGCTGCCGTTGCAGCTGATGAGGAGGAATTGGAGGAAAGACTATTATTACTTGTCTTATTTTCTTGATTCAATTCATCGATTGTTGAGGTGGTGGCTGCCGATTGTTTACTGGCCGCCTCTGCTTGATATTGGGCGTATGTGGGATATGACGGTTTTGTTATTAATGATTGTTGCTGTGTTAGATTTGTTAATAGGTTATGTTGCTGCTGTTGTGTTTGACCTTGTTGTGTATTTTGGTTTGTTGCCGCTGTCATGGTGGTATCCCTCCACTCAGTAGGTTTATTCTCTGTTGTTGTTTTGCTATTATTGCTGTTCAATAGAGAAGGATTGTAAAGATTGTGTAAGGTATCATTTGTTTGCAGTTGTTGTGTTTCTTTAGCATGTTGTTGCTGTTGAGACTGTTGTTGTTGCTGTTGTGTTGTCTGTTGCAACTGCTGTGTTACCTTCGAAATGGGTGGCACATATGAATTGCTATTAGCATTCATTGTTTGTCCCAAATTTCCCGCATTATCCGTCATTTGTGAGGAATACATTCCTGTAGATTGTTGTTGCTGTTTCTGTTGTTGTTCTTCCAATGTGGAAGATTGTGTTTGTAGTGGATTTGTGGTGGAGCTCTTATTAGGCTCTCCATAACCCATTACAGTGGCAGCCCCAGTAGTATTGTGATAATTTGGCGTTGTGTTTGACAAAGAAGTCTGACTGTATGTGGGCGGTTGAGGTTGCGGTATAATTGTCTGTTGTTGCTGCTGCTGTTGAGATCCCACACTAGGAGGTTGCTGTTGATAGGGTGACATAACTGGTTGTTGATATGGTGAATGTTGTTGTGGCTGTTCGGCTGGGGAGTTCGCCAGAGGAGTGGGTGGTTGTGTGGCCGCTGATGAGGCTGGTGAGTCAATGCAGGCCAAAGGACTGTGTTGCTGCTGATTCAAAGGAGAATGAACACTGGAAGCTGCCGATCCGACAACAGGTGTATGAGCCGCCGGACTATGGGCATGATTGGCGGTTGTATAAGGCGACTGTTGCGGCTGTTGATATGGAGAATTCGGTGGATGATAGGGACTTTGATGAGGCTGTGGTGTAGTATGAGGCGTAGTATAGGGAGAATTTTGCGGTTGCTGATAGGGTGAGTGGGGATTGGGTGTACTTGGACTCATAGAACTGTTATAATCCGATTCTTGAGATTTCGGTTGTTTATATTGATCATATAGATTTGGCAAAGGTGAAGTAGAAGAGTATACTGGTGTCTTAGAGGCTTCCGAACCAGATGGATTGTAACTATTCGCTCCCCCATAAGGTGAAGTACCACTTAACTCGGGCGTCGAAACATTTGGTGAAGATGCTGAGGAATATATATGCTGCGAGTACTGGGGATAGGGAGAAGGCATTTCCCTGGGACTACAACTTTTATCAGGACTACTCTTGGTGGTAGTGTCCTGATAGAAATTAACTTTAATCGTGCCATTTAAGGGATAAGGAGAAGCCGGTTTGGTTATGTCATCCGGTTTGGGTGATACCATTATGGGCGATGCTCCGATAGGTGAAGCACCAATTGGTGAGGTATAAGAGCCAGCATTGTAGGAGCCATAACGATCTTCTATAGTTATGCGTGGTGAATCAGGATCCTGTGAAAAACTGGAACGTTCTGATATAGTGCTGCCAGTGCTGGCTTTGCGTTGTCTGGGTGCAGAGGGTAGCGAAAAGGTTTCTCCTATTAATGAGCTAGAAGTGGGACTTTTGGCTGCTGTAGCATTATTTGAAACAGAAGACAACGAGCTTTTTTCTTGTGACTTCTCCGAGGAGTTTTCATTACTTTCGGTTTGCTGTTGCTTTTCCTCTTCCTCTGATTTTTTAGCCTTTTTGGGTGCGCCAAAAGCTTTAAACCAGGCACTTAAGTTAGGTTTTTCCTTGGCAGCATCAGCTGCCGTCGTAGAGGCGCTATTATTCGAATCAACTGCTTTTTCATTAGCTGTTGTGGGAGAGTTTGCAGAGGTTAAAGTTGTTGCATTTAAAGCAGACAATGTTGCTGTTAAGGTCTCAAAAGGTCTGGGCTTTTCTGCT
The DNA here is from genome assembly GCF_015586225.1 of Lucilia sericata. Lineage (NCBI taxonomy): Eukaryota > Metazoa > Arthropoda > Insecta > Diptera > Calliphoridae > Lucilia > Lucilia sericata. The sequence goes on from NW_023995808.1 coordinate 34,056, forward strand.
GATGAAGTGGACTTCAAATCTTCCTCTAACTTCTTGTCTTTTTCTTCGTTTGTTAGCAAATGTGTCGAGCTAGTTAGTGAGGAGCCAATTTTGGGGAATGGCAGTAAACCTTCCAAAATGTTTTCTTTTGGTTTTGATTTCTCTTCCAATTCCTTTTCTTTTTCACTATTCAAAGCTGGACTTAATGCTGCTTTATTTACCGTCTTCGAGGCCAATTCATCTATGAACGAAGGCGTCGAACCCATGGCAAAATCGTCGGTTTTTATAACAGTGCCCAAACTTAATTTTGGCACATTGTCTGCAGTTTCCACTATTAAGGAATTTTTAACTTCTTTAGTTTTAGCTGCCACTGGTCCCAGGGGAAACAGTTCATCTGGTTTATTGACATTTTGTATAAGATTTCCCTTAGCCTTGCCGGGCTGCAAGCGGTCAATAGTACGCAATAAATTATCTTTTCTTCTGGTATTCGAGGCCGCTTGCAGTTTTTCTTTCAGAGACTTTCTCTTGTCCTCCTTTGCCATTTGTTTTTTGATGTGAGGCGGTGGCGGAGGATGTAACAAGAGTTGGGTGGTAGTGGGTTCCTTTGGCTTGGGCATAGTTACCGTAGTCAAAGAAGGAGCTATGGTTGTGGGTGGAGGTATGAGTAGAGGAGTATTTGCTACAGCTACCGAACTTAAGGAAGCAATAGAAGGCGCATTTATTGTGGATGAATTCGAGGAGGCATTAACCGAAGTACTGCCTACCGAATTGCCCGAAGTAGTTGAATGAGGTGGTGAGGTGTTAAGTCTAGCTGCTGCTGCTACTGGCAGCAATTCACTTATAATGTCTTTCTTTGGTAAGTTCGAGTCTGATGAGGAATTATTGTCCGCCACTAGTTCATCAAAGGCCTCTTGTAGTTTTACTGGCATTAAGTCATCTTTGGGATTCGAAGGACCATCCAATTTAGCAGTTATGGCCGGATCGAAATCATCCATCATATAGCGAGAGGGTGAATTAGAGGCGGATGAGAATTCAGAGAATCTGGGTGTATGTTCCAGCCAGCGATTAATATCTTTAAGTGTCTGTTCAGTTTCCACATCCAGAGCTTCTAGATTGGCAGAATTATTGTTGGCAGAGGGCTTTTGATTATTTAAATTGTTTGCCGCATTGTTTTTAGTTGATTTTTTATTGTTATTTTGATTTGCGGTAGCTTTTTTCTGCAAAGCTTTTTTAGGTGGAGGAGGAGCTTGTGGCTTCTCTTTTTCTTTTTCCTTTTCTTCCACTCTGGGTGGTTCTTTAATTTCCACTATTTCTTTTATAACCTCACAAATGGCCACAGATTGCGCTGTGCTGGCCAACGGTGATAAAGGTGGCGAGTCTTCTATTAAAGCCGCTTTTAGTTTTTCTTTCTTTTTTGGTGGTAATTTATCATTCGCAACAGATTTCTTATCTTTTACCGCAGGCACTGCTGTTGCTGGCAATTTGAAGGATTTTTCCTCATCTTCTTGCTCTTCTTCGGCCATTATTACCTCCTCGGGTTCTGCTGGCTTTTCTAATGGTTTTTCTATTTCAGTAGTTTTCTTTGTCTCTTGTGTTGGCTCCTCTACAATTTTTTCCGGTTCTGGTTTGGTTTCGGGTACTTCCAAAGCCTTTTCCAAATTCTTTTTAGCTTTTTTATTATCACGCGACTTTTTACCTCTTGTTGTCTCTGTGGCCGGTTTCTCTGGGGTTTTATCGGAGGCTTCTGAAACCGTCTTACTAGATGAGTCGCGTTTTCTAGAGCTCTGAGTTTTAGTAGTCGTTTTTGTTTCGGCAGCCAAATTCTGTTGATTGAGTAAAGCTCTGCTACGGCGGTATTTAATGAGTTCGTATTTATCCAAGAAAGGCAGTAACATTTCCAGTTCAGCTTGTTCGGCAGCTGCTGCAGCAGCCGCTTTCTCTTTTTCTGTCAGTTTTTTCTTATCACTAGATGTTGTTGTTGTCGTGTTGGCGGTGGAGGATGAAGATGTTGATCTTTTACGTTTGTTTTCTTTTTCCTTTTTATTGTTTTTGTTATTTTTTGGTGTGGCTTTCTTTTTCACAGGTTCGGGTGAGGGTTCTCTAGATTCCTCGGTTGTATGACTAGAAGTGGATTTTAAATCTTCATTATCGGATTCAGGGCTTGCTTGTGGTTGCAAATTGTTTAAAGAAGTGCTTTGCACTTTCTTTACGGTTGTCAAAAGTTCAGAGAGATCTTCGTTAAGGGCACTTTTTGAGTATTTTTTGTGTAAATCTACTTTGAAGGGTGACATGCTGCGGCTGTCCTCATCTAGTATATCTTCTTCCAATTCCGAGGCAGAAGCATTTAAGGCAGCTATAGCGGGTGGTGGCAAATCCTTGTTAGTTAACAGGGAGGTTTTTCTCTTGTTTGCAGCCTTCGTGGGTGTGGGAGGTGGTGGTGGATCTTCTTCGGGTTCTTCAGGCTCAGATTTTATATCTTTATCTTCATCTGCTTCCGAGTTGGAGTCTTCCTGTTCGGATTCTGTGATTTCGGCCTTGGATTTATATTTACCTGCTGTTTTTGTGGAATCTTTCGTTTTGGTTTTACTTTTGGAATTGTCTTTTTTCTTTCTACCCGTTCCCTTTTTCTTTTGATTTGCCGTTTTTCCTGCTTTTGACTTTCCTTTTTTCGTAGACTTTAGTTCAAAATTCTCATCGTCTTCATCATCTGGCTCTTCTTCAGATTCTGCATTTATGAAATCTTCCTCTTCTTCGGTTAAATCCATATCATCCTCTTCAGCCTTTTGTTTAGATTTCGTCGACTTTTTTGATGACTTTTTAGATTTGGCATTTGATTTGGAATTTTTCTTATCATGTTTTGATTTCTTATCCTTCTTCGTAGAAGAGTCCTTATAAGTTTTGGACTTTTTCGAAGAGTTTCTACTCTCTTCCAAATCCTGTATGTCTTCAAATTCATCGTCATCATCTTTGAATTCATACTGATCTTCCTCTTCACTCTGTCTATCATCTTTACGCTGTGTTTTGGATTTTCTCTTACGTTTTTTATCCTTATCTTTACGTTTCCTTTTGGCATTAGAGCTCTTATGATCACTTTCCTCTTCATCCTGTTTCTCATCATCTTCACTCTCTTTGCCAACGCCGCCGATATTCTCCTCCTCATCGCTAGTCACGACCTCTTTTGTTTTATCCTTCTTGCCATGTTTCTTTTTATCTGTGGGTTTATGGTTGTTGCTTTTCTTATTGGCCATTTCCTGATTTTCTTTATCTTTAGCCTTTTTATTGAAATATTTCTCACGGAAAACATTCATTTTTGCATCGGCCGCCGGATAACTTAAATTCGGATCATCTTCGTCGTCATCGGATAAATGATCGAAATATTTTTTGGTGGCTTTGTCAAAGGCTTCTTGCAGTTTATTCACCATTTCGGTGTATTCTATAAGAAGAAAGCATATATTTTTATGAGCTCTTATTAGGAATTGTTTGGAGTGAAAACTTACCATTGTCATTGCCATTATATAAACGACAATTGTTAACAATTAATTTGAAATCATTACGGAAATCACTGAATTTTTGATATTCGCCATTATCGAGTTTATCTTCCATTTTCAAAAGATCCATAGGTCTGAAATAGTGAACAAATTAAGATCAATTTTATGCCAATTGAAAATAGATTATAAATCGTTTACAAAAAAACAACTTTTTCTCCTTAATATAAAAAAGCTTTCTTTTACCAATAAAGAACTTTTTTATAAAACAAGTTTTGTTAAGTGAAAAATATTGCTTTTCACTTAAAAAAGCTTTTTTCTAAAAAAATTTGTTTCCCAAAAAGTTTTTTACAAATATTTTCAAAAGCTCTTGTCAAAAAAAACAAAATTTTTGTGAAAAAATACTTTTTCGAAAAAACGCTTTTTTTCTTAAATTTTTTTATGTATGTTTTACAAAAAACTTTTCTCCATAAAAAAGCTTTTTTCACCAAAAAGCTTTATATCAGAAAAAGCTTTTCCACAAAACGTTCTTTCTCAAAAAGCTTTTTCCATAAAAAAACTTCGTTGCAAAAAGGCTTTTCCTACAAAAAGCTTTATATCAAAAAAAACTTTTCCACAAAACTTTCTTTCTCAAAAAGCTTTTTCCACAAAAAGCTTTGTTGCAAAAAAGCTTTTCCCACAAAAAGCTTTGTTGCAAAAAAGCTTTTCCTACAAAAAGCTTTGTTGCAAAAAAAAATTTTTCAATAAAAGCTTTTCTAAAAAAGAACTTTTAGAAAAAATTTAAAAAAAATCCAAAAAAGTTTTAAAAGTTTTTTATATTAAAAAAAAACCTTTTTGCTGAAAAAGCTTTTTCGCCAAATAGCTATTCCTCAAAAAAGCTTTTTTTACTACAAAGAAAAGATGATTTTCCTTAAAAGAAAAACTTACCTCCTTATAATGGAATAATATCTGGGTGCAATATCTTCCTCTACTGGATCCATAAATGGCCAAGCGTCACGATGATTCTTAACATAGACCAGTACCTTGTGCATACCAATTTGTAGAACTTCTTCGGTTTCGGTAAAGCTAAGAACATTTGGTGTGATGGATTTTTTGTTCAAACAATAATTGTTGTAGAAAGTATTATGTTGGTGGTGATGGGATGTTGATGATTTTGTTGTTGGTTGTGGTGGTGGCATATGGTTGTGATGATTTAGATTGTGATGTTGTTGTTGTTTTTGATATTTATGATAAGAGGTTGATGATTTTTTATGTACATAAGAATCAGAGGATATAGTTGTAGAGGAATTGTGATTGTGGTGGTGATGGTGTTGGATTTGGTTTTGGTGATTGTGTTGGGAAAAATGTGCATTATTATTAGTATTAGAATGGAAATAATTATCATTAGAGGTAGTGTTGTTGTTGTTGTGATTGGTAGTACTAGTGGGAGAAGTGATAGTAGTAGTGCTGTTGTTGTTGTTGTAAGTGTGATTGTTAGTATTATGTTTTAAATAACGTTTGGTTGGTGGTATGGCGGCAACTGTAGTTGTTGTTTCATTAACATTTTTATTCTTATTATTATTTTTATTATTATTATTGTTACTGTTGTTGTTATTATGATTATTGATCGTGACATAGTGTTGTTGTTCTTGGTCTTGTTGTTGTAGTTGATACTGGTTGCTGTTGTTGCTACATATTACATTTCTACACGGAATTTTTTTTTTTTTTTTTTGATATTTGATTTTTATGGTGTGGATGAAGGGATGTTTGATTTTTTTGATATAGAGGAACATAGATATTTTTTGGTTTTTGCAAATTGTTATACATTGATTTTTGTTGTTTGATGATTTTTTTTATAAAATGTGGAATAAAAATTCAAGAGGGAAGGAGCAATAAAATACAATTGGTATTTTTTAAAATGATTGATTATTTACAAATGGATTTAAATATAAAATTCAAAGTAAATTACGGAAAAAAGCATGCATTAAAAATTGGCAAAAAGCAAATGTTTTCTATTTAAATGATTTGAGGCAAAATAAAAAAAATAAATAAAAATTAAAAAGCTGTTTTACTAAAGCTTTTAATCCAAAGTTTAAAAAATTAAATAAAATTTTTTATATAAACTTTTTGCAGCCAAATTAATTTGTTATTAAGAAATCTCTCGTTTATTAAAGCCAAGATTTTGAATATGATGCTGATAAGCTAAGGAAGAAATGTGAAGATCTTTCGCATATTCCAACAGCTCTAAAAGGACATCTGCTATAATTTAGAGAAATAATGCTTTTCGTTTAATCGAAAATCTCTCCAAAGTACATTATTTTTTAGCTAAAAAGCTCTTTTAGTATTTTTCACAAAAAAAAAGCCTTTTTATACTATTAAAAAGCTTTTTAATAAAAGACTTCTTCGCTAAAAAAAATTTCACGTAAAAGCTTTTTAGTAAGAAAAGCTTCTTTAAAAATAAAGCTTTTTTTAAAAAGCTTCAAAAATATCCTTTTCACCAAAATAACCTTTTTACTAAAAAAAAATTTCCTTTTCACTAAAAAGATTTTCCGCATATACCAAAAGCTCTAAAAGGACATCTGCTATAATTTATACAGATTTTAAGAAATTGGAGCAATAATGCTTTTCGTTTAATAGAAAATCTCTATAAAGTACATTATTTTTTTTTTTTTTTTTTTTTGCTAAAAAAAAGCTTTTTTACTAAAAAGAATTTTCCTTAAAAAAGCTCTTTTAGTATTTTTCACCAAAAAAGCTTTTTTTCACTATTGAAAAGCTTTTTAGTATTTCTTCCCTAAAATAAAATTTCACGAAAAAGCTTTTTAGTAAGAAAAGCTTCTTAAAAAATAAAGCTTTTTTAAAAAGCTAATAACCCTTTTACTAAAAAAGCTTCTTTAGTAAAATGGATATTCAGAAAAACTTTATATTAAGAAGACTTCCTCATGAAAAAGCGTTTTTTCTGAAAAGTATTTTCTACAAAAATTTCAGACGTCCCCAAAATAGGTGAAATATAAGAAACGTTCCCAATTTCTAATCCCATTTAGAAGGAATATCCATGTATTTTGATATCTTAATTATTTTCGAATCATGGCCCGATTTGCAACATTCTGAAACCTTCACTATGACTTCGATCAAGAAGTCAAGGTAAAATATTTTTATTTATCAGTTTGACATCAACGTTCACAAACTAAAACAAGAGCATTTCGGATCTGGTCTAAATTTATTCTAAAATTTAGTCTTAAATATTTCTTTTGTACCTAGTCCACACAACTTTCTTTATTAATTCCTAACAACAAGATAAATGTTAAAGAAATAAAAAAAACATGCATACGAATGTCAATAGAAACAAATAACATTAAAAGTCAATAGAGAGAGATAGTAAAGCAAAAAAATAGCAACAATTAATTAAATATGATTAAGGTGGTAGTAGATATATAGAGAGAAAGGAGTGAAAAAGTTGGAATTTGTATAAAACAAATACTACTACTATAACGATATATAAAAGAATATTTATACAAATAGAATTAAAAAAAAACTCACTCATCAGCACTTTTGTCCGAATTTTGTGATGAATTTGAATTCGACTTGGTCATTGTTAAATCATCACGATCACTTGCCGCTTCTTGCTTTACCGAGGAGACTGTATTTGAGTTCTTCTTTTTAGGGCCACCTGTTTGTTTTCCCCCAGAATTTGTATTGCTATCCGTGGATTTTTGTTTTCTATTTGCCATGTTGGAATTTTTTGTTTTATTTGTATCTTTGAGGGATTGTTGTTGTTGTTGTGTTGTGGCTGTTGTTGTGGCACCCGTTGAAGTAGAAGATGATGTAGCTGAAGTTGAGGTGGCTGTAGTGGAATCTTGTAAAGTAGTTGGTATGAAAATATTACCCGTTAATGAAGAGAGAGAATTGTTAGTTTGACGTCCCGGCAATTTCATATTTGTAGCTGGTGCCATATCATAAACTACGGCCGTACAATCTTTTTCCTTTTTTATATTTACAACGGTAGAGTTTAATTGCAAATCGATATGGTTGTTGTTGTTGTTGTGGTGATGATGATGATGATGATGCTCTTGTCCAGTTGTTTCCAAATCGTTAGCAATAGTAGTATTGTGTTGATTGTTGTTGTTGTGATTGTTGTGTAAATGTAAAAGACTTTCTGTGGGTACTACACCGATAGCACGACAGAAATTTTCCTTATCTTCTGGACTTAATACTGGTTCTTCTTCATCGATTGTAGGATATTTTGTGTGTTTAGTAGAAGTAGAAGAACGTGTGGGCAATTGTTGTTTATCTTGTGATTGAGGCTGCTGCTGTTGCTGTGGTTGTGTTTGAGATTGTTGTTGCTGTTGATTTATTTCAGTTTCTTGTTGTTGTGGTTGAGTTGTTGCTGTTGTAAGCTCGTTTTGATGTTTATCTGAGTGTTTGTGTTTCCTGCGATGTTCTTTAGATTTTTTCTTTTGCTTTTTCTGTGATTTTTTCTTTTTATGATGATGATGGTGGTGGTGATGAGATTTTCTATTTGTTTTGTTTTGATTAAATTCCTCTACAAGTTTTTCGTCGTTTTCTTCTTGTTCAACTACTTCGACTTGAGTTCTTGTATCGGCTGTAACTGTTGTTGTATTGTTGTCGTCTTTATTTTGATTATCGTTATGATTTTGTTGTAAAGCTTTATATTTATTTATTAATATATTTTGTTCGTTTTCCCCGTCTTCGTCTTCCTCTGTTACTGGCGCCGCTTCGTCTAAATTGTCAGCCGGTTCTAATTTAATATTTTTTAAAAGATTTAAATGTTCATCGGTCAATAACGTTGCGGTATCGTCTATTGGCCTTTTATGATGATCTTCTAAATCGTAATCACGTTCCTGTTGATAATTGCGATTTTGTCGATATTCGTTATCTAGTTCTTCTTCAGCCTCTTCGTCGTCTTCTTCTTCCTCTTCGTCCTCGTCTTCGGGTGTTAGACAGAAGGTCTCACGATGTCCCAAAAAATCACTTGAATTAGTGGTTATGGTGCGTCTTAAAGAACTGGCATAGGTCGAAATGCCACTAGCAGTTGAGGTGGATTGCGAGCTAAATGTTGTTGTGTTAGAAAAATGGAAAATGTTTTTATTTTGTTTAAATATGTGATTAATAGTGATATTTTTAAACTCAATGTTAACATGCGTTTAGTGTTATGAATTGTGAAGGTGTTAAAACTAAAAGCAGATTGAAATTTATGATGGGTTCTGAAATTGGGTTGAAAGCTCCTAAATATATTTCAATACTATTTTTCTCATACGTATAGCATTATCCCCAAAATTCATCAAAACGCCTTTTCTTCATCAAAATTAAATTAAGTTTTTTCACAAAAAAGCTTTTTTGCAGTTTTACAGGAAAAGCTTTATTTTTATAAAAAGCTTTTCAAATTATTGAAAAAAACGTTTAAAAACCTCTTTTTCAATATTTTTATTAAGAAAAGCTTTCAAAAATGTTTTTGCAAAAAAACTTGTAAAAGCTTTTTGATAAAGCTTTTTACACTTAAAAGCTCCTAAAATTCATTAAAAAAGCTTTTCGTTCATCAAAATTAAAAAGTGTTCATGAAAAAAATAATTTTTTACAAAAATTATAAATAAAAGTTTTCATCTAAAGAGTTATTTTTAAAGCTTTTTAATAAAAAAAGCTCTTTTATATATTAAAAATACCTTTTTAATTATAAAAGCCCTAAAATATTTTCATTTAAAAACTTTTATTCTAAAAGCTTTTTGCTCTTTGCAAATTTAGTTAAGAAGTGCTATAAAACTATCTCTCAAAAAAGCTTTTACTGTACTAGACCTACATGGTTTATTTTCTGAGGATTCCTTTGACCATAGTTCCGACTAATTTTCTTTTAAATCTTAATTACTAAAATCAATTAAAATTCAACTTCTTTCTAACATTATGAAATAATATTTTAAATGAACCCTTTAATATGTTTTAATTTGAAATAAAGTAAAAATAAAAACAATTAAAAATGCTCATAAATTAAATGAATTTTTGCACAAAAATATATAAATAAAAAATAAATAAAGAAAGTTATAAAAATAATTATAAATAAAGCATGCTTACATAATTTGTTAAAAACCAAATGTTTTGAAACTGTAGAGAATCAATCAATCCAATCATAAGCCGAAACAAGATGATGTTAAGAACACAATTATAAAATTAATTAATAATTTATTATATATCTTTTTTTTTTTGTTTTTGCGGTAAGACAAAGAAATACAAATTAAACGCCGGCCACACTTGTTGACAGTTGGTTAAGCCACTTTTAGTTCAGAAGACTAGGGGGAGTAGTTGTTGCCAAAAAAATAATTAAACAATTATTTAAATCCTTTTGTTTTAATTGTTACTTTTAATTAAATTACTGTTATAGAAGATTAATTTGTTTTATCTTGAATGAAATGTGATTTTATGATTTGATTTTTTTTAATAAATTTGCTGGTGGCGGGCATGTATTCTTTTTCTTAATGAAAATTATAAAGAAAAACTTATAAAAAGAAAAGCCAAATAAAAAAACTGATCGAAAAGATGTACTCAAGTTTGTATGAAGTTTTGTAATAAAAATAAAGTGCATTGAGTTTTTTTTAAGAAATGTAATGTTTTGAGTGTGAGTGTGGTTTTGAGTATGTAAGAATGAAATTATGTATTTCTTTTGTAGTACACAATTTAGATATTTTTTTCTTTTGATTTGGGTGTTTTTTGGCTTTAATTTTATGGTTTTCTAGGAGAGTTTATTTTGTCGTTCTAACCATCTGCGTGCTCTAGTTTGAGAGCTTGTTGCTGCTGTTGTGGTTGCCGCAGCTGTAGTTGAAGAAGATGTTAGAGGCAACACTGACGTTTTAGCAGGTTGCGGTTGTTCGAAAGGATATCGTTGACGTTCTCTTTGCTGGCGTTCTTGACGTTCTTGTTCTTGGCGAGCTTTCAACTCGACCAGATTACGAATACGACTGGAATTGCGAACTTGAAAGAGTCTGGAATAAAAAAGTTTTTTTAGAGAAACTAATATTTTTAAAATCAAATAAGAAATTATACTTTAAGCGTAAAGTGCTTTTTCGATTCTAGTTCAGTTCTATTTCAGTTCTAGTTCAGTTCTATTTCAGTTCTAGTTCAGTTCTAGTTCAGTTCTAGTTCAGTTCTAGTTCAGTTCTAGTTCAGTTCTAGTTCAGTTCTAGTTCAGTTCTAGTTCAGTTCTAGTTCAGTTCTAGTTCAGTTCTAGTTCAGTTCTAGTTCAGTTCTAGTTCAGTTCTAGTTCAGTTCTAGTTCAGTTCTAGTTCAGTTCTAGTTCAGTTCTAGTTCAGTTCTAGTTCAGTTCTAGTTCAGTTCTAGTTCAGTTCTAGTTCAGTTCTAGTTCAGTTCTAGTTCAGTTCTAGTTCAGTTCTAGTTCAGTTCTAGTTCAGTTCTAGTTCAGTTCTAGTTCAGTTCTAGTTCAGTTCTAGTTCAGTTTCGTTCAGTTTTAGTTCAGTTCTAGTTCAGTTCTAGTTCAGTTCTAGTTCAGTTTTAGTTCAGTTAGTTCTAGTTCAGTTCTAGTTCAGTTCTAGTTCAGTTCTAGTTCAGTTCAGTTCTAGTTCAGTTCTAGTTCAGTTCTAGTTCAGTTCTAGTTCAGTTCTAGTTCAGTTCTAGTTCAGTTCTAGTTCAGTTCTAGTTCAGTTCTAGTTCAGTTCTAGTTCAGTTCTAGTTCAGTTCTAGTTCAGTTCTAGTTCAGTTCTAGTTCAGTTCTAGTTCAGTTCTAGTTCAGTTCTAGTTCAGTTCTAGTTCAGTTCTAGTTCAGTTCTAGTTCAGTTCTAGTTCAGTTCTAGTTCAGTTCAGTTCTAGTTCAGTTCTAGTTCAGTTCTAGTTCAGTTCTAGTTCAGTTCTAGTTCAGTTCTAGTTCAGTTCTAGTTCAGTTTTAGTTCAGTTCTAGTTCAGTTCTAGTTCAGTTCTAGTTCAGTTCAGTTCTAGTTCAGTTCTAGTTCAGTTCTAGTTCAGTTCTAGTTCAGTTCTAGTTCAGTTTTAGTTCAGTTCTAGTTCAGTTCTAGTTCAGTTCTAGTTCAGTTCTAGTTCAGTTCAGTTCTAGTTCAGTTCTAGTTCAGTTCTAGTTCAGTTCTAGTTCAGTTCTAGTTCAGTTCTAGTTCAGTTCTAGTTCAGTTCTAGTTCAGTTCTAGTTCAGTTCTAGTTCAGTTCTAGTTCAGTTCTAGTTCAGTTCAGTTCTAGTTCAGTTCTAGTTCAGTTCTAGTTCAGTTCTAGTTCAGTTCTAGTTCAGTTCTAGTTCAGTTCTAGTTCAGTTCTAGTTCAGTTCTAGTTCAGTTCTAGTTCAGTTCTAGTTCAGTTCTAGTTCAGTTCTAGTTCAGTTCTAGTTCAGTTCTAGTTCAGTTCTAGTTCAGTTCTAGTTCAGTTCAGTTCTAGTTCAGTTCTAGTTCAGTTCTAGTTCAGTTCTAGTTCAGTTCTAGTTCAGTTTTAGTTCAGTTCTAGTTCAGTTCTAGTTCAGTTCTAGTTCAGTTCTAGTTCAGTTCAGTTCTAGTTCAGTTCGTTCAGTTCTAGTTCAGTTCTAGTTCAGTTCTAGTTCAGTTCTAGTTCAGTTCTAGTTCAGTTCTAGTTCAGTTCTAGTTCAGTTCTAGTTCAGTTCTAGTTCAGTTCAGTTCTAGTTCAGTTCTAGTTCAGTTCTAGTTCAGTTCTAGTTCAGTTCTAGTTCAGTTCTAGTTCAGTTCTAGTTCAGTTCTAGTTCAGTTCTAGTTCAGTTCTAGTTCAGTTCTAGTTCAGTTCTAGTTCAGTTCTAGTTCAGTTCTAGTTCAGTTCTATTTCAGTTCTAGTTCAGTTCTAGTTCAGTTCTAGTTCAGTTCTAGTTCAGTTATAGTTCAGTTCTAGTTCAGTTCTAGTTCAGTTCTAGTTCAGTTCTAGTTCAGTTCTAGTTCAGTTCTAGTTCAGTTCTAGTTCAGTTCTAGTTCAGTTCTAGTTCAGTTCTAGCTCAGTTCTAGTTCAGTTCTAGTTCAGTAGTTCAGTTCTAGTTCAGTTTTAGTTCAGTTTTAGTTCAGTTCTAGTTCAGTTAGTTCAGTTCTAGTTCAGTTCTAGTTCAGTTCTAGTTCAGTTCTAGTTCAGTTCTAGTTCAGTTCTAGTTCAGTTCTAGTTCAGTTCAGTTCTAGTAGTTCAGTTCTAGTTCAGTTCTAGTTCAGTTCTAGTTCAGTTCTAGTTCAGTTCTCAGTTCTAGTTCAGTTCTAGTTCAGTTCTAGTTCAGTTCTAGTTCAGTTCTAGTTCAGTTCTAGTTCAGTTCTAGTTCAGTTCTAGTTCAGTTCTAGTTCAGTTCTAGTTCAGTTCTAGTTCAGTTCTAGTTCAGTTCTAGTTCAGTTCTAGTTCAGTTCTAGTTTAGTTCTAATTCAGTTCTAGTTCTAGTTCAGTTCTAGTTCAGTTCTAGTTCAGTTCTAGTTCAGTTCTAGTTCAGTTCTAGTTCAGTTCTAGTTCAGTTCTAGTTCAGTTCTAGTTCAGTTCTAGTTCAGTTCTAGTTCAGTTCTAGTTCAGTTCTAGTTCAGTTCTAGTTCAGTTCTAGTTCAGTTAGTTTTTTTCCTAGTTCAGTTCTAGTTCAGTTCTAGCTCAGTTCTAGTTCAGTTCTAGTTCAGTTCAGAACTTACGTTTCCTGGGCAGTGAAATATTCAGTGAAAATAAAACTTACTTTCTCCTCCTTAAACGTTCACGTTCACGAAAAAGTTGTGGCAACTTTGGTAGAAAATTTTCATCCAATATCTGATAGAGTTCCTTTTCTTTGGCATTCGTCGATGCCTTAAATTTCGTTGCCAAATTTTGCCAATCCTCTTCAGTAAAACAGATCACTTGCCAAACCGAATTCGATTTGAAACTATTTGAAGCGGCCGGTTTATCTTCACGATACAAACGTGTACCGTAAAAATACCAATAGCCAGAATTTTTCGAATCGTAACCCAACGGTTCGACACGTAAACTATCCGATTCTAAATTATTTAAAATCACTTGTACATCGGCCGAATCGAGGCGAAAATGACAGAGATCGTAGAGAATAAGAAGACGTTTGCGTACGGGTAAAGATTGAAAATCAATATCGGTATCGAAATGATTCTCGGTATTATGAAGACGACACTGTTGGCGTAGGAAACGCCTTAAAAACATTTGATAATTACTATGGGTTATTTCTTTTGCTACCGAATGTAAAGCATCGCAACCTTTTAATAAGCGTACAATAAGTTCAGGCACTAAAGCAATATGATGTTCATCATCTGTTGTTGTACCATCGGATAATAAAGCGGATTCTAAATCCTGGAAAAAAAAACAATATAAATTAGTGAACCTTTTTAAATAATAATTATTATTATTAATTACCTCAATATCTATATCTGGCAAATCAAATGCTGAACTAAACAATGAACAAAAATGTGAAATACACGGTATCTCCCACCATGATTGTATATCTGCAAATATTTCATTTTAGTTTTACGAATTCTTTTAATTAATTGTTTATTAATGCCTCACCCAAAAGTCCTATGAAAGTAGAAACCATTTATGTTTACTTTCACAATGTTTTTATTGCTGTTGTGTGTTTCTTCTTATTAAGCTGCAAATGTACGTTTAGAGTTGTATGTGAATGTTCGAAAAAAGGCCGCTCGATTATAATTAATCCTTTTGTAATTTCTTATAAATTAAGTTAAAAATTTTCTTTCTTTTAACAAATTATCTTTGGTTAATTTTCTAATGTTATTGGTCTGCATTTAATGCATTTTCTTTTCAAAATTCAGCAAATGTTTTTTTAAGAATTACCTGGAAATAGATCCAAAGGAAATAAATATCTGTAAGTTATTGACAATATCGAATTTATTTTCTTTAACTTATTTTAATATAAAATATGGATCGAATATGAAGGATAAAAAAGTCGTCCAATATTTTTAAACCGAATGAAAAAGTATTAACTTGTTCTGGAGGATAAGTCAACAATAATACAATGGCCAGACTATAAATTAGACTATAGACTAGACGAGAGATTAGACTATAGACTAGACTATAGACTAGACTATAGACTAGACTAGACTAGACTAGACTATAGACTAGACTATAGACTAGACTATAGACTAGACTATAGACTAGACTATAGACTAGACTAGACTATAGACTAGACTATAGACTAGACTATAGACTAGACTATAGACTAGACTATAGACTAGACTATAGACTAGACTATAGACTAGACTATAGACTAGACTATAGACTAGACTATAGACTAGACTATAGACTAGACTATAGACTAGACTATAGACTAGACTATAGACTAGACTATAGACTAGACTATAGACTAGACTATAGACTAGACTATAGACTAGACTATAGACTAGACTATAGACTAGACTATAGACTAGACTATAGACTAGACTATAGACTAGACTATAGACTAGACTATAGACTAGACTATAGACTAGACTATAGACTAGACTATAGACTAGACTATAGACTAGACTATAGACTAGACTATAGACTAGACTATAGACTAGACTATAGACTAGACTATAGACTAGACTATAGACTAGACTATAGACTAGACTATAGACTAGACTATAGACTAGACTAGACTAGACTATAGACTAGACTATAGACTAGACTATAGACTACAGACTAGACTATAGACTACAGACTAGACTATAGACTACAGACTAGACTATAGACTAGACTATAGACTTGACTATAGACTTAGACTATAGACTAGACTATAGACTAGACTATAGACTAGAATATAGACTAGACTATAGACTAGACTATAGACTAGACTATAGACTAGACTAGACTAGACTATAGACTAGACTATAGACTAGACTATAGACTAGACTATAGACTAGACTATAGACTAGACTATAGACTAGACTATAGACTAGACTATAGACTAGACTATAGACTAGACTATAGACTAGACTATAGACTAGACTATAGACTAGACTATAGACTAGACTATAGACTAGACTATAGACTAGACTATAGACTAGACTATAGACTAGACTATAGACTAGACTATAGACTAGACTATAGACTAGACTATAGACTAGACTATAGACTAGACTATAGACTAGACTATAGACTAGACTATAGACTACAGACTAGACTATAGACTAGACTATAGACTACAGACTAGACTATAGACTACAGACTAGACTATAGACTACAGACTAGACTATAGACTACAGACTAGACTATAGACTAGACTATAGACTACAGACTAGACTAGTCTACACATATAAACTATAGACTAGAATTTAAGTCTTAACGGAAATAAAGAATTGGTATTGTTTTATATTAATCATGTACCCAAACTACCCTAAGTAAAGTACAAATTGTTACCTATTTTAAATTCAAAATCACTAAATGATTCAGTCATAACTGAGATCCTAGAGTACATTACGTTTTAAAAATTTCTAGCATTATCGAAAACATAGACATTTTGGTGTCCGATAAGAAACAATCAGAGCACCACTGACCTTCATATTGATATTGATTTAATTATATTGGAGAACCTGTACCATAAAAATCTTTCGGTTATTCTACTGTTGTTGAGGTGGCAAATTTTATCTTAAAATGATCCAATTCTACTGGGAACTAGGTATATAAATAACTTTGCTTTGTAACAGCTAGCCCTACAATTTCTTCCCAACATTAACGAATATTTATCAATATGTATTTAAAAAAGAGTAAAATCTTTTATCTTTAAAAAACTCTCTAATATTTAATAATTCACAAATTTCTTTAAAAAAAGAAACAATTCCACAATTGTTAAAACAAAATTTCTCAAAATAAAATGTTTTAAAAAGTAGTACAACCATTTAGCACCCCACATAGAAATATAGAAGAAAACAAAAAACAGAAAAATGATGTAAAAGAATTTGGCGCAAAATATTTATGTATAAAATCTTATTAATTGGATAAAGCGCGGGAAAAAATATAATTATCAATAGAAGGTACGATGAGAGTATTATGTCGTTGAAAACGTACACAATCCAACAGGTGGGATGAAGGGGCGTCAAAGTTTGAAGGGGTTACAAAGTTAGACAAACAAACACACAAAATGAAAACATATGGCAAATGCAAACAAACACACACACTAGCGGTCACAATAAAAATAAACAAAACAAAGGGCCACAAAATTTAATACAAATGATAACAAATTAAAATAACAAATATTTCTAAAAATTTTTAATATTATTATGTTTAAAACTAATAAAATTATCTCTAATATTTTAAGAAACAAAACTGCAAACTTTAAAACATAAAAAACATGTGTTTATCATAGTGGTGTTAAGAAAAAAATTGAATTGTTTTGATTTTTTTCTTTTATCATACAAAAACAATACGGTATTTTTTTTTGTTATTCTCTTTGCTCTCTGCATAGAAGAGTGAAGTAGTATGTGGTGAATTAATATAGTTATCTCTTTCTAAAAGAAAATGAAAGAGTTAAAAAGATATATACATCATGTTTATTCGCCGATTATAAACAACCAAAATAGAGCAGCAAAAACATTTAAAAGTTAAAGAGCAAACGGTTAGACATGAGTACATAAAAAACATATGTTTGCATAAGTTATTAATAGGCGTGAAGAGAGCCACACTTGGCCATAAAAGAAAATTGAAAAAATTGGTATATTTTCGTTTCCCGTTTGTTGAAAAAAAATCGAAGTGAAATTTTTCTGCAATTATATTTTTTTTCATTTCTACTCAAATGTAAGACTACTAATTAACTAGTTTTTAGGTTTTTATTTAAAGATTTAATAGTTTCTATTTTAGTAGTTTATTTTCACTCTTAATTTGTTTTGTACCATTTTTCGTTTCTTAAATAATGTCTACTTTTTTACATTTATATATGTAAATAACAGTGATGTCTACTTTGGCGTTTTTTTTATAGTTTTTTTCATAGAAAACGAAGTATTTTTTGAAAGTATGGAAATAATGCGGTATATTATGGAAAAATCGATATATCGAAAAAGATTTAATCGATCACCACCACTTGTTTTACTTTTGTTTTCAAGATATTGTCTTTTTTTACATAAAGGCCCTGTTTGTTAAAGATTTACTTTACTTGTAAGCCCTGAAATAAAGAATTTCGACATTCATATACATATGTATATACATAGCATAAAATTACACAAACTTCGTTGATATAGGAGAACTTTCAGTAAATTTACCAAAAAGGTACCAAAACAAAAATGTTCCTCCTTTTCACCTTTAAAAGGAACCAAAAATCTTTTAGTTTGGATTTTTCAAACATAATAACTACGTGGAAAGGTAACAATTTTCATTTAGAAGATATAAAATTCTCCTTTTTTTCATTGTAAATTTAGAAGGCTTGAGCGTAAAATACCTCTAAAAAACGAATTTTTCAAATGTCAAAAGTATCGATTTTGCCAATTTTCCCCATTTTAACCATTTTTGTTCACGTTTAAGTCCAACTTTCGCAAAGCAACTTCAGTAATAAATATTTCCTAACCTTCAAAATGCTAAATTGAAAATACTTTAGCAGTAGATCAGATAAAAATCAGACTTCATTTTTCGCATCGCAATATATATGTCAAATATGGGATAAACTTCTGAAAGTGCAAAGTAAGAATACCTATAATATCTGATATATTTTGTTCTTAATTCATAATTCAATGTACGATAACTTAGTAGATAGGATTTCTAAAGAATTAAAAAATCTTTATTAAAAGTTAGTAATTAAATAAAGAAGAAAGTTGAGAAAAATAAAATTTTCTCTAATTTATATTTATGTATATATTATAACTCAAAAAAGGAACAATATAGATATATCAGAATTTGAATAAAACAAGATCTCAAAACACATTGTAATTTAAATAATACAAATCTTAAAAAAAGAAACGTAACTTCCGTAACAACGTCTAAAATGTGACAAACCGACTTTTTAACACTTTAGGCTTAGGCATTTCTTGAGACAAATATTGGAACCTAGTTCGGATTCAACCTAACTTAATACTTGAAATTTCAGTTCTTCCAAATGCTATTTTAAGCATGCAAAAATAATTTCCAAAAAAAAAACGATAATTTTTAAATAATAGTTTTTTCTATGTTAAAATGACGATTTTTTTTCTCTACATAAGCCGACAGGCAAGTTGACATCACACTTTTTGTACCTTCTTACTTCTTGCCCTCTCTGTATGTCTAAAAGGTTGCTGACTTTTTCGTCGTCCACTTCTTCTACGGGCTGTTTTTTATTCCTCTTCTTCTTCAATACACACACTCCTCTTTTAGCAAGTAGGAAAAAAATTTTATATTGCGTTTAAATTTTTTTTGTTTAATTCTTTTTACACTACAACACAACTTCACTTAAAAACTAAAATTATTTAAATATATATTTTTATTCAGATTTCTTTACAAACTATTGCTTTTCTTTAAAAAAACATTTTATCTTTTTTATATTTTCAATATTTAAAAAATTTCTTCTTTCAATTTTAATGATTTTTTCTTCACTACATTGGTTCAATACGTGTGTGTGTGTCGGATTCTTTTTTCTTAATTTTTATTTGCCACAAAAATTCACTATTTTTTCACTTTTTTTATTATTTTACTTATTTTTAACGACCACACAACCGAATCCGCGTAGAACAATTTGTAAACTGAAGAAATTTTCTAGTTGTTTTGAAACATTTTCATTTTTCATAGTAAATACAGTGTGTTAGAGCGGGACAATTGTATGGGTTTGGTGATAATGTTGGTCTTGTTTCTCTTGCGAAAGAGGGAAAATATATGGTTGCAAAAATTGTGTGCAAAAACCAATTGTAAATTATGGGGTTTTTGTCTTGGATATTATGCAGTCACATAATCGGCGATAAAAGTTAGTGATGGGTTATTTTTTATAGTCATTCTTGTTTAATTCACATATCCTTTTTCCTTTAAATTTGGAATAAATAAAGATAAAAATTAAAGAAAAACATTTTGCAGAATTTTAAAAATGTGAGTGAATTAGAAAATTGATTGTGTTGAATTTAAAATCGCAGAGTTTTGACAATTCATTTTTTAACCTTAAAAATTGTGTTGAATTTTAAACCGTGAAATTATTTTGGTTCATCTAATAAATAATAAAAAAAGACATTTGAAAACAGTAGTGAATTTGAAATGGTGGTGAATTCTTAAAATCGTGGTAAAGTTAAAAGAAATATTGTGGTGTATTTAAAATCATATTGATTTGATTGATTGAAAACTGTATAAAAATAAAAATAGGGTTTAAATTGTTTAATAAAAATTGTCGAGAATTTATAGTTGTGAATTTAAAGAACTGTGCTGAATGTTTAAAATATAAATATTAAAACAGTACGTGAATAAATTTAAAATTCTGGAAATATAATGATAGAATTTTAAAGAATTTTTAAAAATTTTGGTGAATTGAAATAAGTCTTTGCAAATTCTAAAAATAGTGGAAAATTTAATTGAAGAAAAAATCTGCACGATCAAATAAAATGAGGTAATATTATACATCGTTAGAAAGACGATTCGGTGTACTCTTCAACAATTTATATATACATACATATGTAGTCTAGTATAAACTTTATTCCTCTCAAGAAAACAACAACAATTAACTAATACTGAATAAAAATCTTAATTGTATATACTTTAACCCTTTCCGTGATTTTGTCAAATATATTCGACATTACAACAGACTATGTTTTAAAGCATTTTTTGGGTATAATATTTACCTATAATAATAATTTTTACTTTTAGATGAAAATTAAGACTTATTTATATATTTATAATTGAGATTTTGAAAGATCTTTCGTATTTTTAAAGTCTTTTAAAACCTGGCTTTAAGAAATTGTCACTTATGACAACTTTTTAACAACGTTTAAAAACTGTATTTTAGGAGATCGTACTATACAGATTTAAAATGTATTTTATTGATATTTACAAAATAATATTCATAAAAGATAATGGTGGTACTTTTTGTTGACTGTTTTTCGAATGTCGAATTTATTCGACATTAAACATTGACCTTCTATAATTCACTAGGGTAAACTCAAATTCCAAAAGTTTTTCCCGTACTCATCATACTCAAATTATCTTAAATATAAGTTTTCAAGTTTTTCTCGACATAAATTATTTTTGACCCTGAAAGGGTTAAATAATTTAACCTATAATATCATCCTATTTTTAGTCTTGTTAAAAAACTCTATATAAAATCTACTTTTTTTTGGGATTGGTTCTCAATGGATTAATAAATGGGGTCATATTATATATCTTTGAAAAGGCATTTCAAAACTCTTTCAAACGATATATGTATATATTATCGGTTCATGAATAGGGAAGATATTGATATATAAATACCACATATTATATATATAACTCCAAAACTAAACATTTTTTTTACCAAAAGACATATAACACAAAACATAGAATTAAAA
Organism: Lucilia sericata; assembly: GCF_015586225.1. Lineage (NCBI taxonomy): Eukaryota > Metazoa > Arthropoda > Insecta > Diptera > Calliphoridae > Lucilia > Lucilia sericata. The sequence goes on from NW_023995808.1 coordinate 54,892, forward strand.
GTTCTATAAGTGATCATTTTTTTCCAACATTGGAGAGTTATATCTAATGTATACTAGTTCCAAGTCCACTGACTACATATTTTATTCTAACAATTTTTTGTAGGTATAAAAATATTACAGAAAACATTAAAAATACAAGAATTGAAACAAAAAACATCCAAATTGACAACATTGAATGGTAGTGATGATAAATCGCTGATAACATATAGTTTATGGTAGTGATGACACAAGTATGTAAGTTATGGTGAATTTCAAATTTGTGTAGAATTAAAAAATCTTGGTGAATTGGACGTTGTTTTTTTCGAGAATGACGGCCGTGCTCTCCATCTCCATAATCCTCCAGCTTTAAAAGAATAGCACATAACTGCAATATTCCGCTGCAATAAACTAATTATCAATTTAGTTGGAGTTCTGTGATTGTAATGATTATTTATTTATTAATTTCTATGTCGTGAGGTCCGTTTTTTAAAATAATAAATATAACTTAACAACAATGTAAAACAAAAGAATTTCGTAAGTGAATCTGTGAAACCAATGAAAACAAACAGCTGATTATGATAAATACCCGATAAACATTAGAGATGACACTCATTCAATCGTAATTCGTGTAATTCGCAGCTGAAACTTTCTATGGCCAATCAGTATCATGGTGTACTGAATACAAGGTGTCATCGCTCTGATCATTGTTTACAATTTTTTATACATAGACTTGTATGCAGGCTTAAACCGCACGTTTGTCAAACTCCATATAAAAAAATTTGACAATCGTGCGGTTGCTCTCAAGTGCTGGTACCTTGTTAAGTATACCGTGATCAGCAAAATTAGTCACAAATAAACTCAATTTTATTATTATCTTTTGCGTGTTTTGAATTGTATAAAAATCGCATTAAAAGAATAAAAAATCGTAGCGAATAAAAAGTAAATTAACCACAAATCCCGTTATGTCAAATTTTTCAAGATCATTGGAGTTTGACTATCCTAAAAGTATGATCTGCTTCTTATTTTCATCCTAAAAATATACTGCTTTTAGTAAAAAATAAATAGCATTGCCAACCTATAATCATAGCACAAATCATATGTATTCAACCCATTGTTCCACTCCCATTCAGTGCTATTTACTACAACTTTGTTTTATCTTACTCTTCCTATACAACTCTGCAGCTAATTATCTCAATAACAGGGTAGTATTTTTTTCGTACCAACAACTAAATAATTTATTTCGTACGCAGAAGCCGGAGGAAAACGACGTTAGTAATAGATAACGCGGAAAAAAGTAATTTTCACACTGTATATTAAAGGAAAAAAGAAAAAAAACAACAAAAAAGTTTTACTAATTTTTCTCTATACAATAAATGGAAAAATTGAATTAATACTTGTAAAATATTTAACAGATAAATAAAAAAACTCTAAACAAGTGGAAACTAACGAAATAAAAGAGATAAACGAATAAATAAATTATTATAAAAGTAAAGTGTTTACAAAAGTGTTAAAAAATGTATTAACGACTTTTTATACTGATTTTTTTTTGCTAACGGGTGTGACAAATACAACTACAAAAACACAATACAAAAAATTCAACAAACAAAAAAAAGAACAATCCCCTCATATACTATTATAACAAATAAAAAAAAACATAAATTAAATCTAAATCTACCAGCCTGCTGGTTTTTAGCAATATACAACAACAATAAAAATAAAGTTAAAACAGCAAAAAAAATTAAATAAAAGAAGCACCAAGGCAAAACGAAATAAGTTTTTTTTTTGTTTTTGCATTCATTCATTTAGCGAAAGGTAATAATAAAATAATATATAGAAAAAAATTTAAGTGAAATATTAAAAATACATATTGTTTTTGTTGCTGCTGCTACTAGTGCTGCAGCTACTAAACCAGTTTGCAAATAAACAAAAACAACTACAGCGGCAGCATAAAAAATTTAAAAGAAATGAAATTTTTACTAATTACTTGTATGTACTTGCTAAAAAAAATAAAAACAACAACAGCAACAAAATAAACGAGAGAGAAATGTAAAAAACACCTGAATTAAAAAAGGAAAATACATGTTGTTGTAATTTACCACAACTACAAAAATGTTAATAAATTCGTATTATAAAAGAAAGTAGCTGCTGGATGTTTGTTGTCTTTGCTATATTTATAAGAAGTTATTTTGCCTTTTTTGCAAAATTGCCTTAATTAAGAAACAAAATAAGAGAAAATTTTAACAAGAAATTTATATTTTTAATAAGTGTTGTCAATTACTATAACTTGTTATTTATCCTTTAATTTTAAAGAAATAACCCCCTTTATAACTCCCCTACAAGGGTTGGTAAGTTTTTATTTGACATTAAATTTTGCTGAGATGGTGAAAATGATGCAATTGTAGATGATTAAATAAGTTGAGAAACAATTTTTTGAATTTTTTAAACATTATTTAATAATTAACATTTTAAGTGTTTAAATACAAAAATTAAGTACCTATAAAGTTTAGGGATAATTTAATTAAAAAATTACCATATGCGAGCACAATATAAAAATGAAGTGGAAATGTGTTACGAAATAAAATTTTTTATCTGAAATATCTTTGGGAAAATTCTTATGCAAAAAATAATATAAGTACTTAATATTGTGAAAAATTAAATATAAGATATTGAATATCGGATAAGCCTATTTCTATACGGCTGTGCAATATGTTTTTATAACAAAGCTGATTTGATGATTATGCTTAGTTTTTTAGTTCAATTCTAGTCCAGTTCTAGTTGAGTTCTAGTTCAGTTCTAGTTCAGATCTAGTTCAGTTCTAGTTCAGTTCTAGTTGAGTTCTAGTTCAGTTCTAGTTCAGTTCTAGTTCAGTTCTAGTTCAGTTCTAGTTCAGTTCTAGTTCAGTTCTAGTTCAGTTCTAGTTCAGTTCTAGTTCATTTCTAGTTCAGTTCTAGTTCAGTTCTTTTTCAGTTCTAGTTCAGTTCTAGTTCAGTTCTAGTTCAGTACTAGTTCCGTTCTAGTTCAGTTCTAGTTCAGTTCTAGTTCAATTCTAGTTCAGTTCTAGTTCTAGTTCAGTTCTAGTTCAGTTCTAGTTCAGTTCTAGTTCAGTTCTAGTTCAGTTCTAGTTCAGTTCTAGTTCAGTTCTAGTTCAGTTCTAGTTCAGTTCTAGTTCAGTTCTAGTTCAGTTCTAGTTCAGTTCTAGTTCAGTTCTAGTTCAGTTCTAGTTCAGTTCTAGTTCAGTTCTAGTTCAGTTCTAGTTCAGTTCTAGTTCAGTTCTAGTTCAGTTCTAGTTCAGTTCTAGTTCAGTTCTAGTTCAGTTCTAGTTCAGTTCTAGTTCAGTTCTAGTTCAGTTCTAGTTCAGTTCTAGTTCAGTTCTAGTTCAGTTCTAGTTCAGTTCTAGTTCAGTTCTAGTTCAGTTCTAGTTCAGTTCTAGTTCAGTTCTAGTTCAGTTCTAGTTCAGTTCTAGTTCAGTTCTAGTTCAGTTCTAGTTCAGTTCTAGTTCAGTTCTAGTTCAGTTCTAGTTCAGTTCTAGTTCAGTTCTAGTTCAGTTCTAGTTCAGTTCTAGTTCAGTTCTAGTTCAGTTCTAGTTCAGTTCTAGTTCAGTTCTAGTTCAGTTCTAGTTCAGTTCTAGTTCAGTTCTAGTTCAGTTCTAGTTCAGTTCTAGTTCAATTCTAGTTCAGTTCTAGTTCAGTTCTAGTTCAGTTCTAGTTCAGTTCTAGTTCAGTTCTAGTTCAGTTCTAGTTCAGTTCTAGTTCAGTTCTAGTTCAGTTCAAGTTCAGTTCTAGTTCAATTCTAGTTCAGTTCTAGTTCAGTTCTAGTTCAGCTCTAGTTCTAGTTCAGTTCTAGTTCAGTTCTAGTTCAGTTCTGTTCTAGTTCTGTTCTAGTTCAGTTCTAGTTCAGTTCTAGTTCAGTTCTAGTTCAGTTCTAGTTCAGTTCTAGTTCAGTTCTAGTTCAGTTCTAGTTCAGTTCTTGTTCAGTTCTAGTTCTGTTTTAGTTCTGTTCTAGTTCAGTTCTAGTTGAATATCAGAGATGTTTACAATTTTTTCTCGGAAACAGATAAAAATGGCAAAAAGTAGATAAAGTATAAAAATTGCGATTCGACATTGTACGCTGAAATAAAGTTAATATGTATGTATATTTTATTATTTTAAATTTTTGTACAATAAAATACTTGTTTTTTTTTTTTTTTTTTTTTTGGTAGTATACTCTTATCTTTTATTAAATCTTTAATCAATTGCTCAATATAATCACTGTATTTATTATTAAATTATTTTGAAGTTGAAATGTATTTTTTTTCATTATTATGACGATAGATAAGATTTTTAGTTCGCCGCGGCTGTTGAAAATTTGATAAAGCTACATCATAGCTTTAAATATATTCGCATGATAAATTATAATTTTTTAAGAAGTGTAAACAAAACGTTTTACCTAAATTTTGTGCTACATGTAATTACTGATGAAGATTAATTTAAAAATTATTTCTCAAAAATATTCAAGTTTTAAAATTTTTCAGATTTATTTTACTGTTTATTGAAACCAATTCACTCACATCAACTTAAAGAAATCGTATAAAACAGTTTTTTGTCTACTATGGCAACTCTTTTGTATCTCTTGTTATGATGCAAAATAATAACTAAGAAAAAAATACAGATTTCTTTTTACACTCTTTTATTTGTTTTTGGTATTTTGATGCATTTTTTTAATTTCATTTTGAGATGACTGAAATCAAAATGAAAATATAGTTTTTTTTTTTTCGTTTACGAACATATTTGATTTCTCATGGAATTTAGTTTACTCACAAATAAAGAAAAAACTTAAATACATACATACACTCACATAATGTACATTTAGTATTATTTTAACCCCCATTAAAAGTAAATAAAAAAAGCAACAAAATAACTACTGCAATAAAAACATCAGCAAGTGCACTTTTTCCATGTATTATTTTACTACAACAGTTAATTACATAAATTTATACACATTTACATTATGTACATAGAGAGCAATACGTGAACATACACTTGTTTGTATGTATTAACATATTTATTACAACAATACCGCTATTGTATTTTCTCTTTTTCTTATTTTTTTATATATTAATGAGTTTGTAATTGTTGTATGTTTTTGTTGTTTATTTTGTAGTTTTAATTTAAGAGAATGTCTTTAAGTCAAGGACATTTTAATAAGATGCTTTAATTTATTTTAATTTTTTCCTCTTTTTTCCAAACATTTGTATATTAATTGTATTTTTACTTAAAATATGTTTAAATGTGTGCTTTTTCTTTATTCATGTGTATTTCATTTTAATAAAATTAAATTTTGCTATTTATTTTTTTATTTGCTAAAATTTCCATTATTCTATCTTTTTTATATTTTATCAAAACAGCTGTTTGCCATTTAACTGTCATTATCTCTTTTTCCTTGCGGCTTTTTTGGAATTGACATACAAAAACGAGAGCGAATAAAAATCAATATTTGTCTGGGATTTTATTCACTTGTACTTTTTTTGTTTATCTTTTTTTTGTGAAATAAAAAACATAATTCGCACTTTTGCTTTATAATTGTTTAAATATGTTCAAATTAAAAAAGTATTGGAGCCATAGTTGTTTACATTTATTATTTTTGGTTTGGTTTCAAATTTTCGAGTAAGGAATTGAATTAGTTCTATATGAAAAAAATGTTGTATAAATTCTCCTAGTTCAGTTCTATTTCAGTTCTAATTCAGTTCTAGATCAGTTCTAGTTCAGTTCTAGTTCAGTTCTAGTTCAGTTCTAGTTCAGTTCTAGTTCAGTTCTAGTTCAGTTCTAGTTCAGTTATAGTTCAGTTCTAGTTCAGTTCTAGTTCAGTTCTAGTTCAGTTCTAGTTCAGTTCTAGTTCAGTTCTAGTTCAGTTCTAGTTCAGTTCTTGTTCAGTTCTAGTTCAGTTCTAGTTCAGTTCTAGTTCAGTTCTAGTTCAGTTCTAGTTCAGTTCTAGTTCAGTTCTAGTTCAGTTCTAGTTCAGTTCTAGTTCAGTTCTAGTTCAGTTCTAGTTCAGTTCTAGTTCAGTTCTAGTTCAGTTCTAGTTCAGTTCTAGTTCAGTTCTAGTTCAGTTCTAGTTCAGTTCTAGTTCAGTTCTACTTCAGTTCTAGTTTAGTTCTAGTTCAGTTCTATTTCAGTTCTAGTTCAGTTCTAGTTCAGTTCTAGTTCAGTTCTAGTTCAGTTCTAGTTCAGTTCTAGTTCAGTTCTAGTTCAGTTCTAGTTCAGTTCTAGTTCAGTTCTAGTTCAGTTCTAGTTCAGTTCTAGTTCAGTTCTAGTTCAGTTCTAGTTCAGTTCTAGTTCAGTTCTAGTTCAGTTCTAGTCAGTTCTAGTTCAGTTCTAGTTCAGTTCTAGTTCAGTTCTAGTTCAGTTCTAGTTCAGTTCTAGTTCAGTTCTAGTTCAGTTTCTAGTTCAGTTCTAGTTCAGTTCTAGTTCAGTTCTAGTTCAGTTCTAGTTCAGTTCTAGTTCAGTTCTAGTTCAGTTCTAGTTCAGTTCTAGTTCAGTTCTAGTTCAGTTCTAGTTCAGTTCTAGTTCAGTTCTAGTTCAGTTCTAGTTCAGTTCTAGTTCAGTTCTAGTTCAGTTCTAGTTCAGTTCTAGTTCAGTTCTAGTTCAGTTCTAGTTCAGTTCTAGTTCAGTTCTAGTTCAGTTCTAGTTCAGTTCTAGTTCAGTTCTAGTTCAGTTCTAGTTCAGTTCTAGTTCAGTTCTAGTTCAGTTCTAGTTCAGTTCTAGTTCAGTTCTAGTTCAGTTCTAGTTCAGTTCTAGTTCAGTTCTAGTTCAGTTCTAGTTCAGTTCTAGTTCAGTTCTAGTTCAGTTCTAGTTCAGTTCTAGTTCAGTTCTAGTTCAGTTCTAGTTCAGTTCTAGTTCAGTTCTAGTTCAGTTCTAGTTCAGTTCTAGTTCAGTTCTAGTTCAGTTCTAGTTCAGTTCTAGTTCAGTTCTAGTTCAGTTCTAGTTCAGTTCTAGTTCTAGTTCAGTTCTAGTTCAGTTCTAGTTCAGTTCTAGTTCAGTTCTAGTTCAGTTCTAGTTCAGTTCTAGTTCAGTTCTAGTTCAGTTCCAGTTCAGTTCCAGTTCAGTTCTAGTTCAGTTCTAGTTCAGTTCTACTTCAGTTCTAGTTCAGTTCTAGTTCAGTTCTAGTTCAGTTCTAGTTCAGTTCTAGTTCAGTTCTAGTTCAGTTCTACTTCAGTTCTAGTTCAGTTCTAGTTCAGTTCTAGTTCAGTTCTAGTTCAGTTCTAGTTCTAGTTCAGTTCTAGTTCAGTTCTAGTTCAGTTCTACTTCAGTTCTAGTTCAGTTCTAGTTCAGTTCTAGTTCAGTTCTAGTTCAGTTCTAGTTCAGTTCTAGTTCAGTTCTAGTTCAGTTCTAGTTCAGTTCTAGTTCAGTTCTAGTTCAGTTCTAGTTCAGTTCCAGTTCAGTTCCAGTTCAGTTCTAGGTAAGTTCTAGTTTCGATAGTTTTTTATATTTACAATAAATTCGTTTGATTCATATAATCCCTAGGCTTGGCTTTAGTTTTTTAAAAATGTAATTATTATTTTAATACTCCTCACAAATTGACTATTGACCCAGCCTTAAATAAAATATTGCAACAAAAGTTAACTTTATTACCCATAAAAACTCTCACTTGTTTTGTGTAAAAAGACTCTCTTCTTTTAATATCAAGTACACGCCATAATTGACCCACATATCATTAGCCAAAAGTCAAAGTCAAAAAACAAATAAAAAGTAAACATTTAAATTAAGTATTTTGCTTAGTTAAACGATACAACACGCGTTTGAAAAAAACAAATAAAAATTATTGTATAATATTAAATATCACTACTAACACTAAACCCAAAATATAAACTTTATAGATACAAACATACAAATTTTTTGTTTTAATTTTTTTATGATTCTTTTTGTATTTTGGCCAACAAACTGGTCTGGTCATCATAATGACGTTGATGATTCATGCCGTTTTTTTTCACTTGAAAATCAGCAAAACAAAAAAATTTCTTTTTGGCAAATTGCTTTATGCTTATAATTTCTTGTTCTTTTTCATGATTATTTTTGAGTATTATTTTTCGGCTTCTTCTTAATTTAAATAAAAAAACTCTTCTGTCTAATATTAATGTTTAAATATTTGTTATAAGCAATAAATAGACATATTATTAAATGAACGCAAAAAATATTAGAAAGAAACAGGTTTTTGAAATGTCAAAAGTTAAAGAAAGGGGTTGCAAAGGAACACGATACGTTTTATTAAGCTTAAAATCCAAAGTCTGTAAGTGTATAGTACATATTTCCAAAATTTGTTTTTGTGGGTCCACAAATTTGTCAGTGAGTATGACTCATTTTTATCATGTTGAACATGTGCTACTTGCACCATCCCTTTATGCTATTTTATTTGTTCGTATTTTAGCTTGAATTTTAACATGTTTGTTTTTCCTTTCTCCTTTTTGGGGTTTTTTGTAGCAAAAGAAAAATTACAAAAATTTATTTTATTCATTTCGTTTTCATTTCAAAAAAATTTAAGTTTTCCGTTTTTTACTGGCAAATATATAGAATATTTTTTAGCACTTGTATATAGGGGACGTAATAAAATTGATTAATACAAAACTATTTGTTTATTTTTATAAAATATGTTTGAAAGGGGAAATACATTTCTTTCGAAGAAGAATGCAAGAAAAGTGCATCTGTTCAAAACTTGGCCGAAAAGTACGAGGTTAACTATTTACATTTTAAGAAATTTGCCAAATTTGACGATAAGTTTTTATCTCGTCTCTAACTAAACTATAGAATAGACTAGATAATAGAGTAGACTATAGTCTAGACTATAGACTAGACTATAGACTATACTAGACTAGACTATAGACTAGACTATAGACTAGACTATAGACTAGACTATAGACTAGACTATAGACTAGACTATAGACTAGACTATAGACTAGACTATAGACTAGACTATAGACTAGACTATAGACTAGACTATAGACTAGACTATAGACTAGACTATAGACTAGACTATAGACTAGACTATAGACTAGACTATAGACTAGACTATAGACTAGACTATAGACTAGACTATAGACTAGACTATAGACTAGACTATAGACTAGACTATAGACTAGACTATAGACTAGACTATAGACTAGACTATAGACTAGACTATAGACTAGACTATAGACTAGACTATAGACTAGACTATAGACTAGACTATAGACTAGACTATAGACTAGACTATAGACTAGACTATAGACTAGACTATAGACTAGACTATAGACTAGACTATAGACTAGGCTATAGACTAGACTATAGACTAGACTATAGACTAGACTATAGACTAGACTATAGACTAGACTATAGACTAGACTATAGACTAGACTATAGACTAGACTATAGACTACACTATAGACTAGACTATAGACTAGACTATAGACTAGACTATAGACTAGACTAGACTAGACTATAGACTAGACTATAGACTAGACTATAGACTAGACTATAGACTAGACTATAGACTAGACTATAGACTAGACTATAGACTAGACTATAGACTAGACTATAGACTAGACTATAGACTAGACTATAGACTAGACTATAGACTAGACTATAGACTAGACTATAGACTAGACTATAGACTAGACTATAGACTAGACTATAGACTAGACTATAGACTAGACTATAGACTAGACTATAGACTAGACTATAGACTAGACTATAGACTAGACTATAGACTAGACTAGACTAGACTATGAAATAAACTGTTTACGAAACTATAGTCTGGAAAGTATCTTCAATTTGTTATTGAACTCCCTTTATTAATTCCAAAATTGTATTTTTGCAGTCCCTATAACGATCTAGGTGTATTCTTCGGATCTGATTTAATATATGTAGCTTTCAACCTAACCTATATCAAATTCTTCACTCAATCTCAAATTTTAACACAAATACGACATATAAATTTTTACATCTTGACAGTTTTTAAAATTGTCATAAATGTTTAACCTTGATCACTTTATTGTTCCATCTCTACTCAATGACTAATTAGACCCTCTTCAACTCTGTTGTTTTAAATATTGTATTTTTGATTGTAAATTTAATCTTAAATCAAATCATCATAAAATCATTCGACTAAAAATAAGCCTATATCAATAAATATTTTTATAAAATTTAATTTCAAGTTATTTTTTAACAAATATTATTTTGTCTCTCCCATAAAATATCATTTTTTTGTTAGCATCCCCAACTCCTCTAACCCCTCATTTACTTTTTTCTATTAATTAAGCAGATTATCTCTATAAATAATTCACATAATTGTTCACACCCAAAAAGTCGTGTTTACCTGCTAATACAAATTACAAAAACACAAAAAAAGAAATAAAAATAAAAGTGTCAAGATTAAATAACAGAAAATTGAAAAAAAAAATGTGTAAAAAGATGTAAAAAAGTATTAAATTTGAAATTTTATGGAAGCAGACACACGCCCCTATTAACCCGCAGCAAATAGCGCAAAATTCTAACTATTAATAATTTTCCAGGCAATCAGCTCATATTTTTTATTACAATTTCTCTTAATAGAAGAATTATTTTCTTGAATAAATATTTATTGACATTTGATAATGTGTTTATAATATAGATTTAAAACAAAATTTTTATATCAAATTTAACAAAATAAATGGCTGAGTAGAAGAAGAAGGCAGCAGAATATTTTTGTATAAAAATGTCTACTGAAGTAGAACAATCGTTTTACATTCTTTCAAACATATATGAAGGAGATAGGAAAATACACTTAACGAATTATTGTAAACATATACTAGATTATAGACTAGATAGGACTAGAGAGTAGACTATAGGCAAGACTGTAGACTAGAATATATACTAGACTATATACTAGATTATAGACTAGATAAGAATAGAGAGTAACTATAGACTAGACTATAGACTAGACTATAGACTAGACTATAGACTAGACTATAGACTAGACTATAGACTAGACTATAGACTAGACTATAGACTAGACTATAGACTACTAGACTAGACTATAGACTAGACTATAGACTAGACTATAGACTAGACTATAGACTAGACTATAGACTAGACTATAGACTAGACTATAGACTAGACTATAGACTAGACTATAGACTAGACTATAGACTAGACTATAGACTAGACTATAGACTAGACTATAGACTAGACTATAGACTAGACTATAGACTAGACTATAGACTAGACTATAGACTATAGACTAGACTATAGACTAGACTATAGACTAGACTATAGACTAGACTAATAGACTAGACTATAGACTAGACTATAGACTAGACTATAGACTAGACTATAGACTAGACTATAGACTAGACTATAGACTAGACTATAGACTAGACTATAGACTAGACTAGACTAGACTATAGACTAGACTATAGACTAGACTATAGACTAGACTATAGACTAGACTATAGACTAGACTATAGACTAGACTATAGACTAGACTATAGACTAGACTATAGACTAGACTATAGACTAGACTATAGACTAGACTATAGACTAGACTATAGACTAGACTATAGACTAGACTATAGACTAGACTTTAGACTAGACTATAGACTAGACTATAGACTAGACTATAGACTAGACTATAGACTAGACTATAGACTAGACTATAGACTAGACTCGTTCAATTGCAACATTTTCAAGAGATATTCTAAAAATTTTTTTCAGTGTAGTTGTGATTTCTTATACGTATGTATTTTGATTTGATATTGTTTCTATTAAATAAACATAAGATTGCATATTGTTAATATAAAAATAGTTGACTTTATACAAACATTTTTTTAAAGAATGATAAGGTACTGAGTATTACCCAACAACAAAAATATTGAAGACTTTATAGACATTGTATTTGTTTAAAGTATTATGGAAATATACAACTTAAAAAAAAAACACACTTGTACAATATACAAATAATACTTCATACATATTTATTTGTCGTTGAACTAAATTTTTATGATTTTTAAAAGAAAGTTTTTGTTTAAGAAAAGATTAACTTTTCACATACAAAGTAAACTAAATGATAAAGAAATAGTTAAATGAAGGTTTTATGAGGTATTTAATCTAGAAAAAATATAAACGCAGTTTATGAAAAAAGTGCAATGCCATAAATTGTGGCGAAGAAACCTACATAAATATTCTAGGTAAAAGTAATAATACACATTCATGTAAGGTACTTGACATTTTTATGAAAGAACTTTTTTATTATTGAGCTAGGTACACGACATTAAAATATGGTTTAATTTTAGAATGAGGCACAAAAAGATATTAGTATGACAACCACGCAAAATTTTTAAAGGTTTTGTGGATATAATTTTTTTTAAAGAAGTCTAGACTTCTGAGTTGAATATCATTGAAGGAAGAACAAATTAAAAATGTTTATATGATAAATAAATAGAATAAGCTTAGTTTAAAATTCTATTTAGGAACAAACAAAAAATATTGAAAAATTCAAAACTAAGTATGTAGTAAAATTTTAGATTTCTTTAAGGGGATTTCAATTTTTTGTTAAAGAACTGAACTAGTGCTGAACTAGAATTGAAATAGAATTAGAACTGAAAAAGAACTGAATTAGAACAGAACTAGAACTGAACTAGAACTGAACTAGAACTGAACTAGAACTGGACTAAAACTGAACTAGAACTGAACTAGAACTGAACTAGAACTGAACTAGAACTGAACTAGAACTGAACTAGAACTGAACTAGAACTGAACTAGAACTGAACTAGAACTGAACTAGAACTGAACTAGAACTGAACTAGAACTGAACTAGAACTGAACTAGAACTGAACTAGAACTGACTAGAACTGAACTAGAACTGAACTAGAACTGAACTAGAACTGAACTAGAACTGAACTAGAACTGAACTAGAACTGAACTAGAACTGAAACTAGAACTGAACTAGAACTGAACTAGAACTGAGTATGTAGTAAAATTTTAGATTTCTTTAAGGGGATTTCAATTTTTTGTTAAAGAACTGAACTAGTGCTGAACTAGAATTGAAATAGAATTAGAACTGAGTTAGAACTGAACTAGAACTGAACTAGAACTGAACTAGAACTGAACTAGAACTGGACTAGAACTGAACTAGAACTGAACTAGAACTAGAACTAGAACTGAACTAGAACTGAACTAGAACTGAACTAGAACTGAACTAGAACTGAACTAGAACTGAACTAGAACTGAACTAGAACTGAACTAGAACTGAACTAGAACTGAACTAGAACTGAACTAGAACTGAACTGAACTAGAACTGAACTAGAACTGAACTAGAACTGAACTAGAACTGAACTAGAACTGAACTAGAACTGAACTAGAACTGAACTAGAACTGAACTAGAACTGAACTAGAACTGAACTAGAACTGAACTAGAACTGAACTAGAACTGAACTAGAACTGAACTAGACTAGACTGAACTAGAACTGAACTAGAACTGAACTAGAACTCAACTAGAACTCAACTAGAACTGTACTAGAACTGAACCAGAACTGAACTAGAACTAGAATTGAACTAGAACTGAACTAGAACTGAACTAGAACTGAACTAGAACTGAACTAGAACTGAACTAGAACTGAACCAGAACTGAACTAGAATGTGTAAATGAAATTTGTTGATCGATTATATAATATTGAACTGTAAATCTGGTCTTAACTTCACATGGCTTCAAAAACCAATAAATTTGAAACTTGCTAAAAAATCTTTAAATTCTCACATAGTTATTAATAATTTTTGGAAATCTATATAATTACTTGCCTACTGAATTGTTACTACCATTAACATTACACCATTTTTTCTAATAATTATTCATAAAGTACTTGTAGCTACACAAATATGGTAAAAATAACTTAATAACTTTTCTCCTACACAATTCAACAACAACAAAATCATAGAACCGATTATAATAAAAACCGCCACAAAGATAAATCTCATCTCGAATCATAACAAGTCTTAAATAAAAAAAAAATATTATTAATAATAAATGCGCAAAAAAAATGTGATTAATACTCGCAAATGCTGCAGCGTAGTAAACCGCAAAAGTTATTATAAAATATTTGAAAATCTGTCTCTATCTTGTATAAATTTTTTCTATTAATAAATAAATGACAATTTTAATTATATTTGGCATGTACTATACAATTATTAAAAGAGAAATTTATTTGGTTGAATTTAAACTGCACAATAAGAAAGATTTTTCCTATATAGATATTACTAAAAATACTTAGTTGCTCTAACAAAACTCTTTTGAGGCAATTAAATTGAACTGTTCTTGAAGTAAGAAAACTTAACTTAATTTCGAATTTTAAACTTAAGTTAGTTTTAATTCGTTGAATATTGTATTTCAATTTTATGATTTTGATCTTAACCACATTTTTTACTAGATTTATAGTGGAAATCATATAAGGAAGCGCTTTAAATTTAATCGATTTCAAAGAGAAGCAACAGAAACTTGTAAAAAAAAATCAACAACAAATGATTTAACGCCCTTACACTGAATGTTAAAAAAAATAAATAATTAAAAATAACATATGGAGGAGGGAAGGTCCACAAACACTTAGTGTTTGTTATCACCCAACAACACACTTCAAATGACGTCATTTCAAACTACAAACAAAATTTTCAAGCAAAAAAGAGTAATAGAAATTAAAAGACAAACTGTGGTGGTTGTTTAACAACAATTACATTTAAAATATAATAAAATTAAATTATTTTTGGGTGTTTTTTTTTTGTTTGCTATTTTTGGTAAAAGCACACGCACTAAAATTTAACAAAAAAATCTAATAAGAAAAAAAACGAAATAATGGATATTAAACCACTTTTAAAAGTGCTGTTGTACGAGAAAACTAAACAATTCAAGTCAATGAACCTTATTTAGTTTCATTAGTTTTCTGTTACTGTTTTATTTCTAATTTTTTTTTTCATTTCTTATTTGTTTAATATGAATGTGTGTAAACACCAAATCTAAAAAAAATGCTCTGGTTTTATTTTTGGTTAATTTATATTGATTTTTCTTGCAACACATTATATTTTATAAAAAAATAATAAATTTTGTTGTTATTGTTTATCAAGGAAATGAAAATTAATACCAGCGTCGTTATTAATATTGGTTAAGGGTAGAAATAAATTCTAGATCGTTTTCTTAGAAGATAATTCTTGGCGAAATGTCCTAAAAAATGGTACTAAATTTTAGTTAAATTTACCTAAAAATACCAAAAATAGGTTTTAAATTATATTTTTATGCTTTTTATTGTAAAGCTAATACTTTTTGCTTCATTTTAGGCTATAATTTTTAATTTCGAAAATTCGAACTTTAGTTGTAGTTGTGCCAAAAAAGTTATAAATTTAAATTTTATGAATTTTTTTGTAAGTTTAATAATTTTTCCTTTATTTTGAGCATAATTTTCAAATTTCGAAAATTCGAACTTAACTTCGAAACTTTAGAAATGGTCAGAAAGTCTAATAAATTAAAATTTTATGATTTTTATTGTAAAACTAATTGATTTTCCTTCATTTTATGTACAATTTCTTAATTTCGAAAATTCGAACTTAATTTCGAAATTTTTTAAATGTACTAAAAATTAAGCAAATTTAAATTTTATTAATTATTATTGTAACACTAATGTTTTTCTCTTAATTTTAGGCATAATTTTCAAATTTCGAACTTAACTTCGAAACTTTTAAAATGGTTTAATGGTGTAATCAATTTAAATTTTATGATTTTTATTGTAAAACTAATTGGTTTTCCTTCATTTTATGTACAATTTCCTAATTTCGAAAATTCGAAACTAAGTTCAAAATTGCTAAAGAGTACTGAAAATGTAGCAAATTTCAATTTTATGATTTCTTATTTCTTAGAAAATTCAAACTTAACTTCGAAATTTCCTAAATTATCTTAAAATTATATTTTATTTAATTTTTAGGCCTGTTTTATTGAAAACCATATTGTTTCTTCATTTTGGGCATGATTTTCTAATTTCGAAAATTCGAACTTAACTTCGAAATGTCCAAAATCGCTTAAAAATCTCAAAAATTTTAATTCTATGTTTGATTACAATAAAATAATGCCAAATTGCAATTTTTTCTAATTTTTGAGCATAATTTTTTAAATTCGAAAATTCGAACTTATGTAAGTTCGAAATTGCTTAAAAGTACTGAAAATGAAGCAAATTTATCTTTCATAATTTGTAATTGTAAAACTAATGTGTTTTCCTTAACTTTAGGCATAATTTTCTTATTTCGAAAATTCGAACTTAACTTCGTAATTTCGTAAATTATCAAAAAATATATTTTATTAAATTATTATGCTTGTTTTATGGTAATACCAATATTTCTCTTAATTTTGAACATGATTTCTTAATTTCGAAAATTCGAACTTAATTTCGAAATCTCCAAAACTGCCCAAATATCTTAAAATTAAAATTTTATGCTTGATTGTAATAAAATTATAACACTTGGCAATTTTTTCTACTTTTTGAGCGTAATTTTTTAATTTCGAAAATTCGAACTTAATTTCGAAATCTCCAAAAATCTCTAAAATTTGAAATTTGTACTCATTTCTGATAAAATAATCATTAGTATATAATATTTTAATAAATTTAATAAAAATTTTGAATTTTCGAAAATTCTAACTCAAGTTCGAAATTGCATATAGGTTAAAAAAATCGCTTAAAATGAATTTTCAGTTATTTAGTGTTAAACTAGTGGATTTTTCTTCATTTTGACAATTGTTTTTTTAATTTCGAAAATTCGAACTTAATTTCGAAATTTTCGAAAATGTCTTTAAGTTATCCAAATTTAAATTTTCATATTTTTTTATTAAAAAACTAAAGCTCTATGATAAATTTTACTTCATTTTAACATAATTTTTAATATTCGAAAATTTTGAACTTAATTTCGAAATTTAAACAAAAATTCTAAAATTATCAAAAATTTTAATTTTATGCTGTTTAATAAAAATGTTAAGATATAAAGCAAGTTTAACTTAAATTTAGCGTAATTTATAATATACGAAAATTCGTACTTATTTTCTAAAATTTCAAAATTGTTTAAAAAATCTTTCAAACTTAAAATTTTTTAATTTTAATTATTACAATTCAAGTTTTTCGTAATATTAACTTGATTTTACAGTTCCGAAAATATTAAAGAAATTACTTTTCCCCTTCACTGGCTTTTTTTTTCTCCGCCAAACTAAAAACAAGTTGGCCAATTGGTTATTGACTCTTGTAAATACACACGCTCATATCATTGTCCCCAATTATTAACGTATTAATTTATGAAATTTATACAAATATTTAATTTTTGTTTATGTGTGTGTGTGTTCATCAATAGTGCAATTAATAATGTTTGAAAAAAAAATCCAACAAAAACCAACCACTGGTGTTCGTGCTAATTATAACAAAAACCATAGATATTAATAAATATTGTTGCGAAAAAGAAATCACTAAACAATATTCAAACAATTTGCTCAACAGAAATATTTCTTCCAGGCACGCATGTCATAACTCCTCATAATATTTTACCAACATCCATCGTTCACACATGTTATAACTAACTCAATGTCATCACACACCAACCATATAAAAGCTTCGTATGGATATACCCACCGACCGACCGACCGTATGTCTGACCACATTAAAGAAATCAACCTATTGTCATAATTTCTTTATTTTGTTTTATAGTAAATCATGGTTTAAAGTGTTTTAAGGTGTAAACGATTGGTTGTATTTCTCTCTCGATACGCTGATGAAGTGTTGAATAGTTGGAGTTGGGAAAAAGGAAGGAAATCAGTGAGAAGATTTATTATATTATAGGGTATTCACAGTTAGACTAGTTAAAAACTGAAAGTATATTTCAAACATCTGTTTTAATGTTTCCCCAACAGTGATTACCCCTACTATAGACAGGCGTTTTATTAGCTAAGGTGATGTGATGTTATATGATGATGATGATGATGATGATGTCCATTTATTTATTTATTATAACCTAATTTTTTTGTCCCTTTTGATCTATCAAAATTAAAATAACAAAAACTATAAAAAAAAATATTGCCATTATGAAACGTAACACAAACATCAATAAATTAAAAATCCCATCAAAACATAATAAAATTCATATTAAATTAAGTTTGTTTTCTATTAAAGCGAAAGAAAAGCAACAACGACAAAAAAGAAACACAATATAATAACAATTTAAAGGTTCGTTAACTTTTGATCCGTTAAATAAAATTGTATCTACTACACGTAAGTAGTATTCATATTGAAATGTTAAATTTAAACAAAAATTTAACAATATTAACATGAGAAACATCATAAACAACAACATAAATTTCTCTTGACTTGGCAAATCAAAAAATTTTTTAAAAAAAAGTGCTTTAGTTAATTTTTTATCAAATACAGTCTCTATAGATACGCCTAAGTTTATTTTTAATTTTCAATTTAAAACTAATAATAAACGTCATGCAAAATTGAAATCAATGTCTTGACAAGAAGAAAATAATGTTGAAAAAATGCCGACAATCGGACGCATGTTTTTGTTTATGATGTGTTAATAATTGTGCAAGAAATGGGTGGTTTGTTAGAGAGAGAGAGAGAAAGGTGAAACAACAATTTTAATGAATAAAACATAAAATATTAGACAGACAATTTTTATATTAAAAAATTTTAAAATTTTTCCATAATTTGTTAAAACATGTTTAAATAAATTATTAATTTAATTTTATTTACATATATTGGAACAATATTTTTTTAATTTCGAAAATTTTGCCTTCTAATCTGATGTTTTAGTTAAGGGACTAGTCTGTAGTACAGTCTACAGTCTAGTCTATGGTGTAGTCTATAGTCTAGTCTATGGTGTAGTCTATAGTCTAGTCTATAGTCTAGTCTATAGTCTAGTCTATAGTCTAGTCTATAGTCCAGTCTATAGTCTAGTCTATAGTCTAGTCTATAGTCTAGTCTATAGTCTAGTCTATAGTCTAGTCTATAGTCTAGTCTATAGTCTAGTCTATAGTCTAGTCTATAGTCTAGTCTATAGTCCAGTCTATAGTCTAGTCTATAGTCTAGTCTATAGTCTAGTCTATAGTCTAGTCTATAGTCTAGTCTATAGTCTAGTCTATAGTCTAGTCTATAGTCTAGTCTATAGTCTAGTCTATAGTCTAGTATATAGTCTAGTCTAGTCTATAGTCTAGTCTATAGTCTAGTATATAGTCTAGTCTAGTCTATAGTCTAGTCTATAGTCTAGTCTATAGTCTAGTCTATAGTCTAGTCTATAGTCTAGTCTATAGTCTAGTCTATAGTCTAGTCAATAGTCTAGTCAATAGTCTAGTCTATAGTCTAGTCTATAGTCTAGTCTATAGTCTAGTCTATAGTCTCTATTCTAGTCTATAGTCTAGTCTATAGTCTAGTCTATAGTCTAGTCTATAGTCTAGTCTATAGTCTAGTCTATAGTCTAGTCTATAGTCTAGTCTATAGTCTAGTCTATAGTCTAGTCTATAGTCTAGTCTATAGTCTAGTCTATAGTCTAGTCTATAGTCTAGTCTATAGTCTAGTCTATAGTCTAGTCTATAGTCTAGTCTATAGTCTAGTCTATAGTCTAGTCTATAGTCTAGTCTATTCTAGTCTATAGTCTAGTCTATAGTCTAGTCTATAGTCTAGTCTATAGTCTAGTCTATAGTCTAGTCTATAGTCTAGTCTATAGTCTAGTCTATAGTCTAGTCTATAGTCTAGTCTATAGTCTAGTCTATAGTCTAGTCTATAGTCTAGTCTAGTCTAGTCTATAGTCTAGTCTATAGTCTAGTCTATAGTCTAGTCTATAGTCTAGTCTATAGTCTAGTCTATAGTCTAGTCTATAGTCTAGTCTATAGTCTAGTCTATAGTCTAGTCTATAGTCTAGTCTATAGTCTAGTCTATAGTCTAGTCTATAGTCTAGTCTATAGTCTAGTCTATAGTCTAGTCTATAGTCTAGTCTATAGTCTAGTCTATAGTCTAGTCTATAGTCTAGTCTATAGTCTAGTCTATAGTCTAGTCTATAGTCTAGTCTATAGTCTAGTCTATAGTCTAGTCTATAGTCTAGTCTATAGTCTAGTCTATAGTCTAGTCTATAGTCTAGTCTATAGTCTAGTCTATAGTCTAGTCTATAGTCTAGTCTATAGTCTAGTCTATAGTCTAGTCTATAGTCTAGTCTATAGTCTAGTCTATAGTCTAGTCTATAGTCTAGTCTATAGTCTAGTCTATAGTCTAGTCTATAGTCTATAGTCTAGTCTATAGTCTAGTCTATAGTCTAGTCTATAGTCTAGTCTATAGTCTAGTCTATAGTCTAGTCTATAGTCTAGTCTATAGTCTAGTCTATAGTCTAGTCTATAGTCTAGTCTATAGTCTAGTCTATAGTCTAGTCTATAGTCTAGTCTATAGTCTAGTCTATAGTCTAGTCTATAGTCTAGTCTATAGTCTAGTCTATAGTCTAGTCTATAGTCTAGTCTATAGTCTGGTCTATAGTCTAGTCTAGTCTATAGTCTAGTCTATAGTCTAGTCTATAGTCTGGTCTATAGTCTAGTCTATTTTCTAGTCTATAGTCTAGTCTATAGTCTAGTCTATAGTCTAGTCTATAGTCTAGTCTATAGTCTAGTCTATAGTCTAGTCTATAGTCTAGTCTATAGTCTAGTCTATAGTCTAGTCTATAGTCTAGTCTATAGTCTAGTCTATAGTCTAGTCTATAGTCTAGTCTATAGTCTAGTCTATAGTCTAGTCTATAGTCTAGTCTATAGTCTAGTCTATAGTCTAGTCTATAGTCTAGTCTATAGTCTAGTCTATAGTCTAGTCTATAGTCTAGTCTATAGTCTAGTCTATAGTCTAGTCTATAGTCTAGTCTATAGTCTAGTCTATAGTCTAGTCTATAGTCTAGTCTATAGTCTAATCTATAGTCTAGTCTATAGTCTAGTCTATAGTCTAGTCTATAGTCTAGTCTATAGTCTAGTCTATAGTCTAGTCTATAGTCTAGTCTATAGTCTAGTCTATAGTCTAGTCTATAGTCTAGTCTATAGTCTAGTCTATAGTCTAGTCTATAGTCTAGTCTATAGTCTAGTCTATAGTCTAGTCTATAGTCTAGTCTATAGTCTAGTCTATAGTCTAGTCTATAGTCTAGTCTATAGTCTAGTCTATAGTCTAGTCTATAGTCTAGTCTATAGTCTAGTCTATAGTCTAGTCTATAGTCTAGTCTATAGTCTAGTCTATAGTCTAGTCCATAGTCTAGTCCATAGTCTAGTCTAGTCTAGTCTATAGTCTAGTCCATAGTCTAGTCTATAGTCTATAGACTAGACTATAGACTAGACTATGGACTAGACTATAGACTAGACTATAGACTAGACTACAGATTATACTATAGATCATACTATAGATTAGACTATAGATTAGTGTATAGTCCAGTCTATAGTCTAGTCTACAGTCTAGTCTAGACTAGACTATACTATAGACTTCCAGTCTAGTCTGTAGTCTAGTCTATAGACTAGTTATAGTCTAGTCTATAGTCCAGGCTATAGCCTAGTCTATGGTCTAGTCTGAAAGCTTTATAATATTTTATTAAATTATTAGTAACATAGCTCTTTTTGAATATCATTGTTTTAAAACTGTTAGGTTTCATATTAAAGTTATCTCTAATAAAACGAACTTTGTATTAATCATAACGTCAAACAGTTAGTTAATTTATTTCTTTGATTTTTTTATAAATTTTAATCTTGTTATTATCAGTTGTATTATTAATTTTTAATTATTTTTTTTTTTTACTTTCTTAATTTATATTTCAAGCAGATAACTATGACTTTAAGGCGATTACATTTAGTTTAATAATTAAAAACATGAGTTAAATACAAATATATGAATTTAATGTTAATAACTTAAACTCCTTTTTGCTAACGAAAACAACAAGTAAAAGTGATATAATGAAAGTTTATTTTCAAAACTTTTCTTTATGCAAGTTTAAAAAAAATATATATTTATAAAATCCAGCCAAATAAACCCACATTTGAACATAAATAAATTTGTACCAGAAACAAAAGGAAAAAAATTGTGAAAAAAAATCAGGCTAATAATTCACTTTAAAGCAATTTATTGCAATTGGTATCAATTGCTTTTTTAAGTAGCAAACAAGAAAAAAGAGAAAAAATTATAGCAAATCAAATAAATAACCAACAGTGAGTGAGGAAAAACAGCAAAAACTAATTATGAAAATTGTAGGCAATAAAATTTAAAAAAAAGTTAACTGAATTTAAAAAAAAACTATACAATTGTTCATACTAATACAGCTAAATTTAAGTAGAAGTGTTTTTGTGTTTATAATTTAAACTAAATATAAATGGAGATTTCTATCAAATTGTTTAAAACTACAAAAAAAAAAAAAAACTTAATGCGCTCTAATAATTTTCTCTTTTTTTTTTTTTTTTTTTTGTAAGTTTTAGAAAAACTAACTTAAATTATAAATATGAAGTTATGATTTGATTTTTTTGTTTTGCTTTATCTAAACATACATAATTAGCTATTGTGTTTAATTTTTTTAATAGACAAAAAAATTCTATTGTAATTAAACTAATTATCACATTATGTAAAAGTTGAGTAAACAAATTTTTTTATATATAAAAATTATATAAAATGTATAAATATATTTAGGCAATTATTGCTATGAGTTTGAGTTGTTTTGGCCTTGATTAAAGTAAAAAATATACATTTTCAAATTTACAGAAAAAAGAAATCTAAATCAATTTGAATAAATTGTAATGCATAAAAACTTTGTTAATTTCATCATTTGTAAGAAGGGAACCTTTTAATAAATTAACAACAAGAGATTTTGTTTAGCAAAAAAACTGAAAATTTTTTTAAAAAGCAATAAAATTAAATTTTTAGGCAAAATGTAAAGGAAAAATTTCATCGAAAATTTTTTATGAAATGAAAAATTAATGTTTCGAAAATTTTAATTTTTATCTAGAAATTTTATCAAAAACGATATTTTCTATAAATAAAACAAAACTTATCAAAAATTTTCTAAAAAAAACATTTTTGTCAAAAATTAAAAAAAAAAAAATTTTTGTCGAAAATTTTCTAAAAAAGAAAAAAATTTCTATAAAAAGAATCGTTTTTATCGAAAATTTTCTATAAAAAGAAAATTTGTATCGAAAATTTGTATCGAAAATTTTCTATAAAAAAAAATATTTGTATTGAAAATTTTCTATAGAAGGAAACTTTTTATCGATAACTTTCTATCAACAGAATATTTTTATCGATAACTTTCTATCAACATAATATTTTTATCGATAAATTTCTATCAAAAGTACATTTTTATCGATAAATTTCTATCAAAAGTACATTTTTATCGAAAATTTTCTATAAAAAGAAAATTTTTATCGAAAATTTTCTCTAAAAAGAAAATTTTTATCGAAAATTTTCTAAAAAAAGAAAAATTTTATCGAAAATTTTCTATAAAAAAAATTTTATCGAAAATTTTCTATAAAAAGAAAAATTTTATCGAAAATATTCTATAAAAAGAAAATTTTTATAGAAAATTTTCTAAAAAAAAAAATATCGAAAATTTTCTAAAGATAGAAAAAGTTATCGAAATTTTTCTATAAAAAGAAAATTTTTATCGTAAATTCTCTATTAAAAGAAAACTTTTATCGAATATTTTCCATAAAAAGAAAATTTTTATCGAAAATTTTCTAAAGAAGCAACAATTTTATCGAAAGTTTTCTATATAAAAAAAAATTTATCGAAAGTTTTCTATATAAAGTAAAATTATCGAAAGTTTTCTATATAAAGTAAAAATTATCGAAAGTTTTCTATATAAAGTAAAAATTATCGAAAATTTTCTATATAAAGAAAAAATTTATCGAAAATTTTCTATAAAAAGAAAATTTTTATCGAAAATTTTCTAAAAAAGAAAATTTTTATCGAAAATTTTCTAAAAAAAGAAAATTTTTATCGAAAATTTTCTATAAAAGAAAATTTTATCGAAATTTCTATTAAAAGAAAATTTTATCGAAAATTTTCTATTAAAGAAAATTTTATCGAAAATTTTCTATTAAAGAAAATTTTATCGAAAATTTTCTATTAAAAGAAAATTTTATCGAAAATTTTCTATAAAAAGAAAATTTTATCGAAAATTTTCTATAAAAAGAAAATTTTATCGAAAATTTTCTATAAAAGAAAATTTTATCGAAAATTTTCTATAAAAAGAAAATTTTATCGAAAATTTTCTATAAAAAGAAAATTTTATCGAAAATTTTCTATAAAAGAAAATTTTATCGAAAATTTTCTATAAAAAGAAAATTTTATCGAAAATTTTCTATAAAAAGAAAATTTTATCGAAAATTTTCTATAAAAAGAAAATTTTATCGAAAATTTTCTATAAAAGAAAATTTTATCGAAAATTTTCTATAGAAAGAAAATTTTTATCAAAAATTTTCTAAAGAAAGAAAAAATTATCGAAATTTTTCTATAAAAAGAAAATTTGTATCGAAAATTCTCTATTAAAAGAAAACTTTTGTAAATATTTCTATAGAAAGAAAATTTTTATCGATTTTTCTATAGAAAATTTCCTATAAAACGAAAATTTTTATCAAAGATTTTCTATAAAAAGCCAATATTTATCACAAATTTTATATAAAAAGCCAATTTTTATCGAAAATTTTCTATAAAAAGGAAGAATTTTATCGAAATTTTTCTATAAAAAGAACATTTTTATCGAAAATAAACAAATTTTCGATAATAAAAATATTCAATAAAAAGATATTTTTTATTGAAAATTTTCTATAAAAAGAAAAATTTTATTTAAAATTTTCTGTAAAAATAACATTGTTTGCGAAAATTTTCTACAAAAACAAAAAAATTTCTATAAAAAGAAAATTTATTGAATAATTTCTATAAAAAGAAAAAAGGTCGTTCATCTGGAAAACTGCTTTAGAAAGCCCAAATTTTGCACGATCAACTTTCACAAAATGGGCGTAACACCTCACATTTCGTATATTTAGGAATCTATAACAGAGTTCTCAAATTTTGTGCGAGTAAATTTATATTTTGGACAAAAATGGAAGCACCAGCAATAAAGGGCGTGGCAACTTCTATATGAAGTAAATACATGAAAACTATAACAGCTAGAGTCCTTACATTGACAAAATAGGCTAACAAGTAATAATGGGCGTGTTACCTCCCATATGAAGTAAATATTTAAAATCTTATAGCTGTGATAGATCTAATATCCCCAAAGTTTGTAAGTATTAAAAAATGTATATAAAATAAAACAATTTGAAATGTTTTCAACATAAAAAATATAAATTTTTAATTAAAAACGTTTATTTTTATAGCAAATACATATTTTCCTTCCCCTTTCTTTGGCTCTTCTAGATATTTTGCTCCCCTTATCTACAATTCAAAAATGTGCGTCTGTAAATTTCGATTTCACTTTTATCAAAAATAAATATTTCAATGACATACAAGTGAAAATACGTATAATTTTTTTCTGCAATAAAAACAAGACCTCTGCAAAACAAAAAAATAAATAAAAATGCAATAATTTTAAAATATATAATTTTTTTTTTTCGTATATTAAAAGTATCTGTACAAGTATCTGTCTATATGCTAAACAACAACAACAAAATCAAAATAAAACTTGCACTTATTTTCAAGTCAATCATATTATAAATTTTGTTGTAGTTGTAATGCTTGTGGCTGTTTTTTTTTTATTTTAAAAAATTTTATGTGGCGTATATATTCATACTCTACACTTGACACTGAAGTAGATATTTTCATTGCTGCTGCTGCGGCTGCTGGTTGTTTTGCGGCAAGTGTGGATGGGGTTGGCAGAAAAAAAAACACAAAACCAAACTACTACACACTACTGCACACACAATTTGATCAGTTTTACAATGAGAGAGTAAAAAAAATCAGATACAACAAATATAATGACAACTGCTGCTGCAATGTTAGCATCACCAACAGCAGAATATATCGAATTAATATGAAAAAATTGTGTTGGCAGACATTATCGCATTTTCTTGACAAGTGAATATTATAAATTTATTTATTTTTGCTTGACTTTTAAAGAGCAAGTTTGCTGGCTATATTTTCAATATAAAATATAAAAAGTGACCAAGCCATATACAAATTCTTTGACATATTATAAGTCTTCTGTTTTGTACAGCATATAAGGATTCCCAAAAGAGTGAAAATGTTTGTAAAAAGTTAAATTTTTACTGCAGTCACACCCATTAAATATTAAAAAAATGAAGATTTTTATGTAGATTAAATGATTTTACATCATCTGCTATATGTATGTATTTTAAAATATTTATGGTTACTAGATAATGATTTCTTGGAAAGCAGTTAAAAAGCATATTTTCTTAAATACTTAATTATGGAATAATTTGAAAATTATAGGTTAACATTGTACATTAGATCTTAGATATATCTAATTAGGTTGGTGCAGAGAATACAAAGCGAAATATAGGATACATAAGTCTTTCCGTACAGTTCTAGTTCAGTTCTAGTTCAGTTCTAGTTCAGTTCTAGTTCAGTTCTAGTTCAGTTCTAGTTCAGTTCTAGTTCAGTTCTAGTTCAGTTCTAGTTCAGTTCTAGTTCAGTTTCTAGTTCAGTTCTAGTTCAGTTTCTAGTTCAGTTCTAGTTCAGTTCTAGATTCAGTTCTAAGTTCAGTTCTAGTTCAGTTCTAGTTCAGTTCTAGTCCAGTTGCTAGTTCAGTTCTAAGTTCAGTTCTAGTTCAGTTCTAGTTCAGTTCTAGTTCAGTTCTAGTTCAGTTCTAGTTCAGTTCTAGTTCAGTTCTAGTTCAGTTCTAGTTCAGTTCTAGTTCAGTTCTAGTTCAGTTCTAGTTCGTCTAGTTCAGTTCTAGTTCAGTTCTAGTTCAGTTCTAGTTCAGTTCTAGTTCAGTTCTAGTTCAGTTCTAGTTCAGTTCTAGTTCAGTTCTAGTTCAGTTCTAGTTCAGTTCTAGTTCAGTTCTAGTTCAGTTCTAGTTCAGTTCTAGTTCAGTTCTAGTTCAGTTCTAGTTCAGTTCTAGTTCAGTTCTAGTTCAGTTCTAGTTCAGTTCTAGTTCAGTTCTAGTTCAGTTCTAGTTCAGTTCTAGTTCAGTTCTAGTTCAGTTCTAGTTCAGTTCTAGTTCAGTTCTAGTTCAGTTCTAGTTCAGTTCTAGTTCAGTTCTAGTTCAGTTCTAGTTCAGTTCTAGTTCAGTTCTAGTTCAGTTCTAGTTCAGTTCTAGTTCAGTTCTAGTTCAGTTCTAGTTCAGTTCTAGTTCAGTTCTAGTTCAGTTCTAGTTCAGTTCTAGTTCAGTTCTAGTTCAGTTCTAGTTCAGTTCTAGTTCAGTTCTAGTTCAGTTCTAGTTCAGTTCTAGTTCAGTTCTAGTTCAGTTCTAGTTCAGTTCTAGTTCAGTTCTAGTTCAGTTCTAGTTCAGTTCTAGTTCAGTTCTAGTTCAGTTCTAGTTCAGTTCTAGTTCAGTTCTAGTTCAGTTCTAGTTCAGTTCTAGTTCAGTTCTAGTTCAGTTCTAGTTCAGTTCTAGTTCAGTTCTAGTTCAGTTCTAGTTCAGTTCTAGTTCAGTTCTAGTTCAGTTCTAGTTCAGTTCTAGTTCAGTTCTAGTTCAGTTCTAGTTCAGTTCTAGTTCAGTTCTAGTTTCAGTTCTAGTTCAGTTCTAGTTCAGTTCTAGTTCAGTTCTAGTTCAGTTCTAGTTCAGTTCTAGTTCAGTTCTAGTTCAGTTCTAGTTCAGTTCTAGTTCAGTTCTAGTTCAGTTCTAGTTCAGTTCTAGTTCAGTTCTAGTTCAGTTCTAGTTCAGTTCTAGTTCAGTTCTAGTTCAGTTCTAGTTCAGTTCTAGTTCAGTTCTAGTTCAGTTCTAGTTCAGTTCTAGTTCAGTTCTAGTCAGTTCTAGTTCAGTTCTAGTTCAGTTCTAGTTCAGTTCTAGTTCAGTTCTAGTTCAGTTCTAGTTCAGTTCTAGTCAGTTCTAGTTCAGTTCTAGTTCAGTTCTAGTTCAGTTCTAGTTCAGTTCTAGTTCAGTTCTAGCCAGTTCTAGTTCAGTTCTAGTTCAGTTCTAGTTCAGTTCTAGTTCAGTTCTAGTTCAGTTCTAGTTCAGTTCTAATTCAGTTCTAATTCAGTTCTAGTTCAGTTCTAATTCAGTTCTAATTCAGTTCTAATTCAGTTCTAGTTCAGTTCTATATCGGTTCTAGTTCAAATATGTTCTACTTTCCTAAAAAAGAAATTCCCTTTGCTTTTCTTACATAACTTCGTGTTTAAACAATGGATTATGCAACCTGCAACATTTTTCTATGCTGCAGGTTACATAAACCTCTCAATCTATAGAATAATTTAACTATTTTTATAATATTAATTATTTTTTATGCCTTAAATCAAATCTAATAATAGAATTTAATAATAAAAAAATAAGTTTTAAATTAACTTAAACATACAAAAAATAATAATAAAAATACGACTTCCCTACGTGCATAGAATATTTTCTAGTTTCCATTTTTTCTCATTTGTGTTCTAGCACTCTCTGAATAGTAAAAAAAATATAAAATTACAAAACTGTGAAAATATTTCTGCCATTTAATAAAATGAAAATAACTACAACAACAATTACAATAAAATGACATCATCGTGAAAATTTTATAAAAACAGATGGACAGACAGATACTACCACATTACATTCACTTAACCAACATACATATGTATGTACGTACATTCATATGTGGCAAGTGTTGATGTCTGTCTGTTTGGTTTAGGGTGTTTGGGGGGTTTAATCAGCATAAATTAACCAAACCCAAGTTTTTCCATAATTTAAATCATAGAATTGTTATGTAATTTGTTGTTTTTTTTTCGTTCATTGTATGTAAGACTTGTCTATAAAATGTTGTAATTAATCAATAGTTTCCCGCTTGTGGTTTTTATTGATATTTTTGTTAAGGAAGTTATTTAAATTCAATATCATCCATCAATTTAGTAACCTACGATGCATTTTACATAAAAAATAACATTTTATTTTATATTTATTACCTTGTCTAGTTTGTTTTTTATTTTATTTCTATTTCTGTCCAAAAAAAAAAAAAAAAACAAATTGAGGCAGGTTCTGGTATTATAAACTAACTTGTGCCACAAATTTTTTGTGTTTGTAATCTGAAAACACCTTTAAGCATATTCCACGTTAAACCATCAACGACAACAACAACGCAACAAAATATAAATGATAAAAAATCATAAACTATTAGCTTGGGTAATAAATAATTTCTTTGTTTTTATGGGAATTTGGAAGATTTTTTTTGTTTTTATCAAGTTTCACAAAAAGTTCTATTTTGCTAAAACTGTTAAGTTCAGTTCTAGTTCAGTTCTAGTTCAGTTCTAATTCAGTTCTAGTTCAGTTCTAGTTCAGTTCTAGTTCAGTTCTAGTTCAGTTCTAGTTCAGTTCTAGTTCAGTTCTAGTTCAGTTCTAGTTCAGTTCTAGTTCAGTTCTAGTTCAGTTCTAGTTCAGTTCTAGTTCAGTTCTAGTTCAGTTCTAGTTCAGTTCTAGTTCAGATCTAGTTCAGTTCTAGTTCAGTTCTAGTTCAGTTCTAGTTCAGTTCTAGTTCAGTTCTAGTTCAGTTCTAGTTCAGTTCTAGTTCAGTTCTAGTTCAGTTCTAGTTCAGTTCTAGTTCAGTTCTAGTTCAGTTCTAGTTCAGTTCTAGTTCAGTTCTAGTTCAGTTTAGTTCAGTTCTAGTTCAGTTCTAGTTCAGTTCTAGTTCAGTTCTAGTTCAGTTCTAGTTCAGTTCTAGTTCAGTTCTAGTTCAGTTCTAGTTCAGTTCTAGTTCAGTTCTAGTTCAGTTCTAGTTCAGTTCTAGTTCAGTTCTAGTTCAGTTCTAGTTCAGTTCTAGTTCAGTTCTAGTTCAGTTCTAGTTCAGTTCTAGTTCAGTTCTAGTTCAGTTCTAGTTCAGTTCTAGTTCAGTTCTAGTTCAGTTCTAGTTCAGTTCAGTTCAGTTCAAGTTCAGTTCTAGTTCAGTTCTAGTTCAGTTCTAGTTCAGTTCTAGTTCAGTTCTAGTTCAGTTCTAGTTCAGTTCTAGTTCAGTTCTAGTTCAGTTCTAGTTCAGTTCTAGTTCAGTTCTAGTTCAGTTCTAGTTCAGTTCTAGTTCAGTTCTAGTTCAGTTCTACTTCAGTTCTAGTTCAGTTCTAGTTCAGTTCTATTTCAGTTCTAGTTCAGTTCTAGTTCAGTTCTAGTTCAGTTCTAGTTCAGTTCTAGTTCAGTTCTAGTTCAGTTCTAGTTCAGTTCTAGTTCAGTTCTAGTTCAGTTCTAGTTCAGTTCTAGTTCAGTTCTAGTTCAGTTCTAGTTCAGTTCTAGTTCAGTTCTAATTCAGTTCTAGTTCAGTTCTAGTTCAGTTCTAGTTCAGTTCTAGTTCAGTTCTAGTTCAGTTCAAGTTCAGTTCAAGTTCAGTTCTAGTTCAGTTCTAGTTCAGTTCTAGTTCATTCTAGTTCAGTTCTAGTTCAGTTCTAGTTCAGTTCTAGTTCAGTTGTAGTTCATTCTAGTTCAGTTCTAGTTCAGTTCTAGTTCAGTACTAGTTCAGTTCTAGTTCAGTTCTAGTTCAGTTCTAGTTCAGTTCTAGTTCAGTTCTAGTTCAGTTCTAGTTCAGTTCTAGTTCAGTTCTAGTTCAGTTCTAGTTCAGTTCTAGTTCAGTTCTAGTTCAGTTCTAGTACAGTTCTAGTTCAGTTCTAGTTCAGTTCTAGTTCAGTTCTAGCTCAGTTCTAGCTGTCAATTCTCTTTAAAATCAATTTAGTTTACAAGAAATTTTGGTTACCCTTACCCAATAACCTGCATACATATGACGACGATAATGACGATGTGTAATATGTATTAAACTTAAGTGGAACTCAACCATAAATTTTTTGCTGTTGTCATATATTGCGGCATGCAAACACCAAACAGATGATCTTCATCATCGTCAACATAATCGTCACCAAATATCTAAAAACAAAACAAACAAATAAATAAAACACCAACAAAATTTACTGTCAAAAATTTGTCAAAATTCATTTAAAAGTATGACTGACTAACTTGTTTTTCCAAATAAAATACCTACAAACCTCCACAACATGTGTGTGGTTGATTTTGAATGTTTGCTCCACAATAGCGGAGCGACTGAACGACTGACAGTTAGTCAGACAGCGTGAATTACAGTGAGTGTTAGTACGGTTTAAAACAGTTTGTTTATACTACAATTTGTGTGTGTTATTTTCAGTTAAGTAGAAATTTTTCTAAGTAGGTTAGTACTTTAAATTTTGTCTGATTAGTTTTTAGTTCGTCTAGCTCTCTTTAACGTAGCGGAACTTTTAAGGCGGCCATTTTTGAATACGGGCATTCTCTCTTTTTAGCAAAACGCCTTTGTCGGTCAGTCATTAGTGTTTTTTAATTATTTTCGATTTTTGGTTGAGAAATTAAAATTAAATTTTGTGTTCAACTTGAATAATTGTAAATCAATGGGTTTGCCCTTTATGTTGTACATATTTAACCATTAGTGTTGAATTGTCTTTATTTTATCTATAAAGTGATATCAAAGTGTATTTAAAAAAAATAAACTTTCAATTTTACTTTCAATTTAAATTTCTTTTTGTTTAATAACAACATTTGTTATGGTGTCATTATGTTATGTGTAATAAATAAAATATTAATAGAAAAATAGAGAAATTATCTTAAAAATATTTTAATTGAAAAGCAACATACAACTTTTTCACACCTCCCAACCAACCATCACTTTTATTTCTACGTAAATTATAGTTGAGGCTTCGCTGTCAGTAAAAAGCGTTTTACTTCATTGATTCTGTGGAAATTCAATATTTGCAGGTAATTTCATTCATCCATGTGTTATTGTTGTTAAATAGTATTTAGTATTTATACAAATTCATACGATATAAACATATATTTTTTGAAGTCAAGCATTAAATTTTGAGAAAAAAACATTTGACGTAGTTGCACCTCTTGGGTGTTAATTTATTAAGTCTGTGTTATATTTACATTTATAATAGATAAATTCTTTTGAATAAAAAGATAATCATCGAGATAAATTAAGATGATTTAATAATATTTAACAATTATTCATATATTTGTTAGATTTCGCATATTAGTAATTTCTCAGTTGAACAGTGTGTGAAAAAATGATGCTTCGAATATCCCTAATATCAGATTTGTCCAGACTATAGACAATCTGGACTGTAGGCAATTCTGACTATAGACTATTCTATAGTCCAGACTATAGACTATTCTATAGTCCAGACTATAGACTATTCTATAGTCCAGACTATAGACTATTCTATAGTCCAGACTATAGACTATTCTATAGTCCAGACTATAAAGTATTCTATAGTCCAGACTATAGACTATTCTATAGTCCAGACTATAGACTATTCTATAGTCCAGACTATAGACTATTCTATAGTCCAGACTATAGACTATTCTATAGTCCAGACTATAGACTATTCTATAGTCCAGACTATAGACTATTCTATAGTCCAGACTATAGACTATTCTATAGTCCAGACTATAGACTATTCTATAGTCCAGACTATAGACTATTCTATAGTCCAGACTATAGACTATTCTATAGTCCAGACTATAGACTATTCTATAGTCCAGACTATAGACTATTCTATAGTCCAGACTATAGACTATTCTATAGTCCAGACTATAGACTATTCTATAGTCCAGACTATAGACTATTCTATAGTCCAGACTATAGACTATTCTATAGTCCAGACTATAGACTATTCTATAGTCCAGACTATAGACTATTTTATAGTCCAGACTATAGACTATTCTATAGTCCAGACTATAGACTATTCTATAGTCCAGACTATAGACTATTCTATAGACTAGACTATAGACTGTTCTATAGTCCAGACTATAGACTATTTTATAGTCTAGACTATAGACTGTTCTATAGTTCAGACTATAGACTATTTTATAGTCTAGACTATAGACTGTTCTATAGTCCAGACTATAGATTAATCTATAGTTCAGAGTATAGACAATTCTATAGTCTAGACTATAGACTATTCTATAGTGCAGACTATAGACTATTGTATAGTCCAGACTATAGACTATTCTATAGTCCAGTCTATAGACTATTCTATAGTCCAGCCTATAGACTCTTTATAGTCCAGACTATAGACTCTTCTATAGTCCATACTATAGACTCTTCTGTAGTTCAGTCTATAGACTCTTCTTTAGTTCCGACTATAGACTCTTCTATAGTCCAGACTATAGACTGTTCTGTAGTCCAGACTATAGACTATAGTTCAG